>NC_141620.1:21801291-22103166 GCF_047967505.1 Dipteris shenzhenensis
TCCTTACCAACAACCAAACGTTAGGTACGCTCATTTGTCAATCTAGCAGGATACTATCGCCACTTCATTGATCAATATGCTGCTTCTGCTTTGACATGACCCATGACTATGCTATTAAAAGATGGGGTTGATTTCTCTTGGGATGAGGATTGTGATTATGGGTTTGCACAAATCAAGAATGCTCTTGCTTTAGAACCCATTCTATGCAATCCAGATTGGTCAAAGACTTTCTATATCAATCCTGGGTTTGGTGAGCACACTCTGGCAGGTATTCTTCTCCAGCAAGGGGATGATCGGTTCATGTATCCCATTCGATTTGCTTCTCAACAATTGCTCGACATTGAGCAACGCTATTTAGAGGCTGACAAGCATGCCTTGTCTTTGGTGTTCTGCATTGACAAATTTAAGCATTATGTGAATGGAAAGTCCTTCATTATACTCACTAGCACTGGTCTTGCAAAGCAGGTTCTTCAATCGCCAAATCCCATGGGCCGGTTGGCCAAATGGTTGGTAGTTTTACAAGAATATGATTTTTCTTTCAAAATTGTAAAAGGGGGTTGTTCCAACTTGAAGAATGCTTTGACTGATTTAGAGGAGTGCCTTGATGTAACCCTTGTAGCGACCATAGAAGTTGGGGATCCATGGTATGGTGGTATCTACAAGTTTTTGACTGCTTTCTCCTTTCCTGCTGAAAGTACTAGCTATGAGAGAAAGAAGATCCGTAGAGATAGTAGGCGCTACACCCTCTTTGATGGGGTGTTGTACTGTCAATGCATGGATGCGGTACTAAGACAAGCCATTGATGCAGATGAAGTGCCTAAGGTATTGAAGCATTATCATGAAGGATTTTGTGGAGGCCACTATGCCAGTGACTATACAGCTAAGAAGATTTTACATGCTAGATACTATTGGCCGACCTTGTTCAAGGATGTCACTTTGTATTGCAAAACCTATGAACCATGCCAACTCTTTGGTAGGAAGGATTTGCATCCTAGGCAACATCACCCAGTGATGTCCATCCATCCGTTTCAGAAGTGGGGAATAGATTTTGTCGGGCCCTTGCCCATGACTGCCCACAAAAAGAAGTATCTTTTGGTAGCCACTCAATATGTCACTAAGTGGGCTGAAGCTATCGCCCTCCCCGTTGCAAATGGTAAGGCAATTTCAAATTTCATATTTGAACGTATCTGCACAAGGTTTGGGACACCCATGGAAATAGTCTTTGATCATGGGACTCCATTCTTAAATGAAGCAGTGGAGTTACTCATGGATCGCATGGGTATTGATCATCACACTTCTAGCATCTATTATCCAACATCTATGGGTCAAACGGAGCAGACCAATGGTCTCCTTTGTAAAACCATGGAAAAAATGGCCAGAGGGAATAGGAGCCAGTGGGATCAGAAGGTCACTGAAGTCGTGTGGGCTTACAACATCACTCATAAAACGTCTACAGGTCACACTCATTTTGAGTTGGTGTATGGTACTAAGGCAGTTTTACCACTAGAGATAGAGATTCTGGCCTTGAGATTGGCACAAGAACAGAGGATGACAGAAGATGAATATGTAGAGGCCAGATTGGTACAACTTGAGAAGTTAGGTGAAACTTCACGCCTTGCACTACACCAAACAGAGATCCAAAAGAATCGCCAAAAGGCTCGCTTGGATGCTAAGATTCGCAAGGGATGGGAAAGACACTTTGCTGAGGGGGATGTTGTGCTATGCTTTGATAACAGATTGGACCACCAAATGGATAAGAAGTTTATGCCACTGTGGACTGGTCCATACAAAGTCATCAATGAACATAGCAATGGGTCTGTACAAGTTCAAGAGTTGCATGAACCATATGGCAAAAAGGTGATCAACAAGCGTTATCTCAAGCCCTTCTTTGTGTGTGATGGTCCCAGGCATGGAAATGCTGTGCATTCCCTGCCTAGGGGGGGGAATTGTTATGGATAAATTTGACCAAAGTAAAAAGGCATAAATATAAGTGTGTGCTTGTATGTGTGGCAATAGTATAATAAAATATGGTGTGAATAGGGCGAAGGGTTGAGGTGATAGGGCATGACCATGTGCCACCCTTCCACGTAAGAGGACCCATAAGGTGTGATGTACATAATCCATGGTAGTAATATTATAAAATGTAAGGTGGCATGGCTCCTCCATGTGCCACCCTCCAACTAGGCTGCATTTAGTGAGATATGGCCCAAAGTCCATGGGAGAAGTAATATAAATAGGTGGAGATGGATATTATATTGGATTATTGCCTCCATGTAGGATAGGCCCATGTGGGGGAGGTATAGAAGGTCCAAGAATGCAAGTTAAATAATGGGGAAAGTAGGATGAGGCGGCAAGATTCCTTGTGCCAACCCTCCACTTGTCCTCCTAGAGGATTGAACGTATTATAAAATTGGGGAGAGACCAAGGGAGTATCATAGACTTGAGATATGGGGCTTGATTTATGTGGAAAAATGAGGCAAAGGGTTGTCGCACACAATTGAGAGTGCGTAACCGCCTAGCCCACATGGGAGACTTTTCCACACACACCATGCATGTGGGAGGATGCATTTATTGGGAGAGACCCCCTCTCTTGGCTATAAAAGGAGGGGGCTATTCCTTGATGAGACGCACTCATTCTTGTAAAGCCACCTAGCTAGTACTTTGATTTCCCCCTTCCCTTCCTTTCAAATAAAGCATGGTCCTCTTTCCTTGATGTCTCCATCTTTACATTCCTCCTCCCATCATGTATATGCTTCTCTTCCCCCTCTCCCTTTCCCCTTGTGCCATAGTCTCCCTCTTCATTCCCTCCCCTTCTAATCCCTTTTCCCCTCCCATGATAACGTTTCACCCTCACGTTCTCCTTTCCTCTATGGCCCTTGAGCGTTGCCATGATTAGTGTGTAGCCTCTTGTCCTGATTTCTTTTCCAGCTAACAGTGTGTGTGTGTATATGTGTGTGTGTGTGTGTAGAAGACATTACAACACCCCTTTCCATAGTGAAGAGAAGACAATTTAAAGTAGGAATGAGAAATGTTTAATGACAAACTTTAAAATAAATAGAAAATACACTATGAATTAAGTAGCATCACTAGAGGGTGAACATTTTTTTTATCAAAAAAGGAAATGTGAGAAGTGAAGCTTTGATAAGTCGTTGGCAGCGTCATTTTTATTGAAGAGGGAAATCTACCTACCTGCCACCATCCAACAAGCAAACATGATAAGAACTAGCTTAACTTTAGTTGGGAAGACAAGTGTCATAGACACCCCTCCCTTGTTATCGAGGTCAATATAAAATAGGGGCTTTGCTATACACTTAACTTGCTCAATCTAAAGATTGTAATGTGGAAAGATGGGCTAATTTTGGAGAGTGAACTAAAAATTTGAAAGTAAGAGATCTATGTAAGTAATAGATAAGTGGGAATTTGTAAAAAAAGGGAAAAGGAGGTGCAAGAAATAAGGAAAAAGGTAGGGAATAAGGAGAAAATTTTGGATGAAAATTTTGAATCAAATAATGTACTAACTAGACAAAGATGGATAAGGAATGCACACAAGAAAGGTTTGAAAATTAGAGGTAATAAAAAATTACAGAACCAAAGTGAGGAAGGGTAATTAATGTAAATAGAGGGAGGGGAGCAAAAAGAAAGGAAAAAGCAAAAAGCCAGGGGGGGTTGGGTTTATGGGGGTGAATGTAAAGAGGGAAAAATGAGAGGATGTGAGAAGAGGGAGAAATTTGGTTTTTATTAAAAAGGAGAAATCGAAGTTTTGACAAGGAGTATATATTAATAAAACAAAGGGAAAGTTTTAATAAAGCAAATTTGAGAGAACAATGAAATAATGATGGGGAGGAAGTAAAACTAACCTAAGTGGGAGTTTAGAAAAAGCTAGAGCAACAATAAATAGGTATATATACAAGGAAGAAATAAGTGCAAGTAAAAAAAGATATAAGTAGAATGGGGAGGAGGGTAATTAACTAAGGGGGGAAGTGATGTTAAAGAATTAATGGAAGGAAAAAAGGGGGGGGTTGGAATTTTATTTTGAAAAAGGAGGGGGGTGCAATAACAAGTGAAAAAGACTTATGAATCCATGTGGAGGGTGGAAGAGTGGACTGTTAATGTATGAGCCAGGACACAGTCTCTAGCTTGGATTTATTTGTTGAGAAGAGCAAGTTATAATCGAGTAAGCCACCAAAGATCACACGGGTGGGGATGGAATAAAGGAAGTATGGGGTGGATGGGGTGGGTGATGATAGCATAGGAGCAATAGCAAGTCATAATAGCCGGGTCAGTGGGTGTAATAGTGACTATGGAGTCCATGCAAATGGGAGGGATGCAATGAAGGTATGGGGAAGTAATGAAGGTGCAAGGGGAAAAATAATGCGACCGGGAAACAGGAGGCAGAGAAGTCAAAGATCTCACGGGTGGTGGAGGGAGATATAGAGAAAGTGAGGGAGTAGTAGAGAAGTTCGAGGGGCAAGACATTGAGAGAAGTAAATTAAAGAGGGGTGTAGACTCAAGAACCTAAGAGTCCATGTCGTGAGGTAGGCGGGTCGTGGATTGAAGTGAAGCGAAGTGCAATGGCGCACGGTGGACGAGATTGGATATGCAATGTGCCACAATCGAGGCATAGTGACCAGAGATGATCAACCAAGGTGTCACAGTCGAGGCGTAGTGAGGAGTGGATAGCCCTAGATGGTAGGGAGGTACTAATAGGCAATGTGCAGCTACTTGTGTAGCAAATGGCATGTAGGACAAGGCATCTAGAAGGAGTAATCGAGTATTGAGGAGATACCGCACGAGCATAGAGAGCAAGAGAGGGTCAGAGAAATTTGAAGGCGAGGGTGTTGGAATTGGGTAAGAGGGAGATGCAGAGCGGTTTAAGTAGAGATGGTGGGCAGTCGGGGAGTCGACTAGGTTAGAAATAGAGCAGTGGGGAGACTAAGGGGTGGGGAGGTATGTAGTGAGTCAAGGGTAGTGGAAGTAGACCAGCGGGGATAGTGGAAGTAGACCAGTAGGACAGCAAAGGTTTGTGTAGTAATTAGGTTAGGGGGCATGTAGGGTAATTGAGTTTTATTAAGGGTAAGGTAGGAAAAGTAATTTTTGAAAAAATAGACATTAAACTAGGATAAGTTTATGATTACAACTAAATTAGTGTAGACTTTAAGTTTAAAGAGATACAAGGAAAATACGAGGAAGAGCGAGGGAAATTTAATAAAGAATGTTTTAAACAAAAAGCAGAGAGGAAGGAAATTACGAACATTAGGAAAATTAAAGTGGGGGGGGGGGGGTAGAGGAGAAAATGTAAAAGGATAGATGTAGAGGGAAAAAAATTTTATGTAAAAGGATAGGAATGAAAATAGGAAAATACTTGAATTTAAGAGGGATTAATGAACAAAGGTCATAGGATTAGAAAAAGGAAAATTAGGGAAGAATTTGTTAATTTTATTTCATAGGGAGAAATTTTATTTAAAAAAAAGGAAGAATGCATAAGGAAAATTTGGGATAATCAAGGGAAGTAGGGGAGAATAGGGAGATTAGGGGGGGGAGGGTAAAGTGAATGTAAAGGGGGAAAGGAATAGGAAGTGTGTGTGTGTGTATGTATAAATTAAAAAAAAAAATATCTCTCTCTATATATATAATTTATTTATATTTATATCTATGTATGCATAATTTATTTATATTTATATCTATATATGTATATAAGATACTAAATATGAAATTAAAAAATACTAATACATATCTTATATGTTAATATATGAGATAAAATATAAAATCTCTCTCTCTCTCTCTCCACATAATAGTATGCCACCTGTCATGCTCGGCCACCACCTTCTCTACCACATCATGTGGTCTACTAGTCTACAGTCCGCCAATGCATGCCACATCAACTGGTCTATCTTGTCAAACTTTGCCACATCATCAGATTGCTCAAGTTCTTTGAGCTAGCAGGTTGCAACATCAGTTTGATGTGCCCTTTAGGTCGTCACCACATGGCGTAGAGAGTCGGGACCCAAAAAAGACAAACACTGCCATCACCACCTGTCGCTCTGTTACCATCTCGTAGACCACCCGTCATTGCCACATGTCCAAAACACTAGTACACACGCCTTTGCCGCACTATCGCGGTGTCTGTTTGTCTAACTAGCAGATTGTGTGCCACCTTTACCACGCTGTCACATTGTCATGGTGTCCCATGTTGGCAGTCAGTTTGTCAATTTAGCTATTAGTCTCTTCGTCGTCTGGCCGTTGTAGCCATGCCACGTGGTTGATGGATAATTTGGTGAAAATGCATTCCAAGGTTCCTTGCACTAACCATCTCTAGTCCTTTAATTTTCTAACACCTTCTTAAACCCCCATGTCACTCTTTTGTCCTACCCAAGCACTTACACCTACTTAAATGCCTTTGATTTTAGTGGGTGCCTTAAATGGGGTTAATTTTGGACTTAGGGTAGTTAATCTAAATCAATTGAGTTAATGTACTATTTATCAAGAGTACCAAAGTTTTCCCTAATAACCTCTTTCTCTCCCTAATCTATTTTCAAAAGGTGCTCTAATTAGCCTAGTATGCTAATGAAAATGCAAAAATGATGGTAAAGTTGCAATGCTTTCTGTACATTCCAATGCACCTATCAATTGCAAATAATTCTAGATCTAACTAGGGATTGAGGGGTTTTAGTGTTCATATGGTTTTTGGAATATGAAAGGCAATTAATGCAAAATCAAGCCTTTGGTGCACTTAATCAAACCTTCCTTTGCCTAATGCAATGCAGTGCATGTATACAAGCTATAAGCACTAATTATATAGTGCAATTATAAGAAATTTAATTGTTAGATGGAATCAAGAGGGATAGCAATGGATTAAGAAAGAATAGAAATTAAGAAGGCAAGAAAGAAGATAATGGAAAAAGAGCTAGAAATAGAGACGTCTTATCTCCACACTTACATTTCACCACATGCTTTGAAGAGCATCACTCTTACCTTCCTCTCTACTTGAAGCCACACACAATTAGCTCAACAATAAGCTTAGTAAGAATATTAACAAAGAGGAATTAAATTATCAAAAAATAAATATGTAATCTACTCTTCTTGTCCTCATAATCCTATCTCAACTCTTCTACATCTACCATGGGTTTTGCAACCTCATGAGAAAGCTCTGAGAAAGAAAAGGAGCTCTTAAGGGGAGTGAAGAAGTGATTGAGATCTCCAATTCCTTTTTGGAAAAAGTCCCAATGTATACCCCTTACGGAGACCTCCTTGTAGCCAATACTATTAAGAGTAAGGCCATGGAGGAAAGAAGAGGGATGCTAGTGTAGAAACCACCATGAGTGGAAAGTAGTAGGAGAGAGGGTTGTCAAGCCTCTCAACCTCCACTCAATTAAGAGGAATAATCCCTAATTAGCAAGGGATCAACGAGAATTTTAACCCGTATACTTAAGACTTTCTCTCACCATCACTCTCAATCAACCACTACTCTCAACAAGCATGCTTGTAATTAAGTATTAACTAATCACACACACAAACAAGATAAGAAACATGCATAATCTAGCAACAAGAAAGCGAGAGAGAGAGAGAGAGAGAGAGAGAGAGAGAGAGAGAGAGAGAGAGAGAGAGTGTGTGTGTGTGTGTGCGTGTGTGGGGTTATCCCATTTGTGGGATTATGAAAGTAACAAAATCATTAGGAGCAGAGATGTTGTATTCAATGAGACTGTTATGTTTAAAGATCACTTGTAAAAATAACCCGTATACTTAAGACTTTCTCTCACCATCACTCTCAATCAACCACTACTCTCAACAAGCATGCTTGTAATTAAGCATTCACTAATCACACACACAAACAAGATTAGCAACATGCATAATCTAGCACACAAGAAAGCAAGAGAGAGAGAGAGAGAGAGAGAGAGAGAGAGAGAGAGAGAGAGAGAGAGAGAGGGAGTGAGTGAGGGGTTATCCCATTTGTGGGATTATGAAAGTAACAAAATCATCAGGAGCAGAGATGTTGTATTCAATGAGATTGTTATGTTTAAAGGAGAAATCAAAGTTTTAACAAGGAGTATATATTAATAAAACAAAGGGAAAGTTTTAATAAAGCAAATTTGAGAGAACAATGAAATAATGATGGGGAGGAAGTAAAAATAACCTAAGTGGGAGTTTAGAAAAAGCTAGAGCAACAATAAATAGGTATATATACAAGGAAGAAATAAGAGCAAGTAAAAAAAAGATATAAGTAGAATGGGGAGGAGGGTAATTAACTAAGGGGGGAAGTGATGTTAAAGAATTAATGGAAGGAAAAAAGGGGGGGGGGTTGGAATTTTATTTTGAAAAAGGAGGGGGGTGCAATAACAAGTGAAAAAGACTTATGAATCCATGTGGAGGGTGGAAGAGTGGACTGTTGATGTATGAGTCAGGACACTAGATTTATTTGTTGAGAAGAGCAAGTTATAATCGAGTAAGCCACCAAAGATCACATGGGTGGAGTCCGTGCAAATGGGAGGGAGGCAATAAAGGTATGGGGAAGTAATGAAGGTGCAAGGGGAAAAATAATGCGACCGCCGGGAAACAGGAGGCAGAGAAGTCAAAGATCTCACGGGTGGTGTTATGGATAAATTTGTCAAGGAAAAAGGCATAAATATGAGTGTGTGTTTGTATGTTTGGCAATAGTATAATAAAATATGGTGTGCATAGGGCCCAGGGTTGAGGTGGCAGGGCATGACCATGTGCCACGCTTCCACGTAAGAGGGCCCATAAGATGTGATGTACATAATCCATGGTAGTAATATTATAAAATGTAAGATGGCGTGGCTCCTCCATGTGCCACCCCCGGGGGATTCACATGGGGGAACTTATGATATCACGTGAGTGTACAATAGGGGGGTTTTCTGAAATGAGGAATAAGCTTATACATTAGGGGTGGGGGCCCTTTTTATTTTTTCCCAATATTGAATTTAAGTGAGGGGGCCCATGCCATATTTAAGAGGGGGGGACATAGTATAGGCTACCTTCAGTAACTAGTCCGAATAAGTTTCGTTTTGTGTATGGTTTTAAATAGTGACAAGGAAAGTAGTCTAAAATTTCTTATTGTGTAATCTAAATTCTTGAGAAAGAACGTAGATTTAAGGAAAGGGGGGGGACATGATAGAATTTTGGTGGTATCTTATAAGCTTAAATAGGGGTGCTTTATCATCCTACATGGATCTTAAATAGGGGGTTTTCTTGAAGTTTATGCACGCAGGTGACGTCCCCCTTTAATGAAGAGTGAATCCCCCGGGGTGCCACCCCTCCACCTAGGCTACATTTAGTGAGATATGGCTCAAAGTCCATGGGAGAAGTAAAAATAGGTGGAGATTGATATTATATTGAGTTATTCCCTCCATATGGGATAGGCCCATGTGGGGGAGGTATAGAAGGTCCAAGAGAGCAAGTTAAATAATGGGGAAAGTAGGATGACATGGCAAGATTCCTTGTGCCAACCCTCCACTTGTCCTCTTAGAGGTTTGAACATATTATAAAATTGGGAAGAGACCAAGGGAGTATCATAGACTTGAGATATGGGGCTTGATTTATGTGGAAAATTGAGGCGAAGGGTTATCGCACACAATTGAGAGTGCGTAACCGCCTAGCCCACATGGGAGACTTTTCCACACACCATGCATGTGGGAGGATGCATTTATTGGGAGAGACCGCCTCTTTTGGCTATAAAAGGAGGGGGCTATTCCTTGATGAGACATGCTCATTCTTGTAAAGCCACCTAGCTAGTACTTTGATTTCTCCCTTCCCTTCCTTTCAAAATAAAGCATGGTCCTCTTCCCTTGATGTCTCCATCTTTACATTCCTCCTCCCATCATGTACATGCTTCTCTTCCCCCTCTCCCTTTCCCCTTGTGTCATAGTCTCCCTCTTCATTCCCTCCCCTTCTAATTCCTTCTCCCCTCCCATGATAACGTTTCGCCCTCATGTTCTCCTTTCCTCTATGGCCCTCAAGCATCGCCATGCTTAGCCTCTAGCATTTGGTCCTAATTTCTTTTCTGGCTAATAGAAATGGTGTGGCTGCTAGGATCGAAATCTCCACGACTAGTGGTATGAAATCTGTTACTCCTACGACTGGGTGCGGCACTGTGGCCTCTTCCGTGCACAGTTCTTCTCTTTTGCGACTCTAAAGTGTGTGCCTCCCTATCTTTACGACTGCAAAACCTCTCTGCTTTTGCACTTTCAGTTTGCCTACTTTTTGCTCACGTTTCCTATGTGTATTCTGGTCGGCGAATCTTCTGCTCGTATCGGTCGCATCTACAGAATTGTATCACCTGTGCTCCTTCAGAGTTCCTGCACACGCATTTGATTTGCGTGTCTACTGTGTTCACCCACGTGATAGTTTTCTGGGCTCCTGCGTCTTCTGGTCGTAGACAGTTTTCTTGCTTCGCGTGTCTACTGTGTTCACCCACGCGACAGTTTTCTGGGCTGCTACGTCTTCTGGTCGCGGACAGTTTTCTGAGTTTTTGCAAAACTGTAACAGCAGATCCCGTGCCCCCCTCTCTCTTCTTCTTCTTCTCTTTCTCTTCTCCTTCTCCTCTCCTCTCCTCTCTTTTTATTAAAGAGTAGGATTTGAACCCAAAACCTCCCCCTTCACAAAAGGGAGGCTTATCATTGGGCCAACAAGTTGGAAGTGATGAAAATGTAATGATTTTTGTTTATATATTGAAATCTTGGGAATTGTAACTCTCTAACCGTGGGGAGTTTACTCTTGCTGTAAAAAGCAAAAGTACTTCATTTGATGTGCTCTATTCACATCTCCTGCTAGATTTCCGATTCGGAACTTTTCCAAGTCCACTTCACGGACGCACGCCACATGAGCAGGGTGGATATTTATGTCACTTCTCGATGCGTTTAAGGATTTGGTGGCTGGTCCTCCATGCCTTATGGCTACCAATGCACAAGATCTCTTCCTTGATCTTCATGTCGACCTTCAACGGCTGATTGTCCAGTGCATTGTTCAAGGAGATGACGGGTGGGATGATACACCGTGGATGATTCATGGTGAAGAACTACTGATACGCTAGGAGAACTTTGATTTTAATTCTACTCATTGTGCAGTGATCGAACTACTTGTTGCTTCAGAGGTAATTAAAACGGTGTCCTTCATTGAAGGGTGGGATGCTCCCCAAGCTTGGGGGGAGATTTGCACATTTGCTTGTTAATTCCTGTGGATAAGCTCATCCTGAATGGTTTATTCTCAATCTCACTACAAAGGTTTCTAGGCCTCGGCTATGGTTGGTAATGTTTCAACCAAGGAATCCATTTGTACCTAATCAACCTTTTGTGTCTCATTTCAGGATTCAAGTTGTAATTCTTTTTGGTCTAAAGATAAACTATCAATAAAGGATTGCAAGTTTATTTGGTGCTGAACGTTTGGCTCAAGTGCTGAATTCTCCCCACCCTCTCCTTCTACCTATCCTGGACTACCGAGAAACTTGGTATGTCCAAATTTTAGTCTTGGTGTGATGACATCTTGGATACTTCAATTTGATGGAGCTTACAAACCTTCGACCAAGGCTGCTGGTGTGGGTGTGAAGCTCACTTTAGCAGATGGTGAGGAGTATTGTTACAGCAACTCTGCACCTACAAGTGCTTGCAATCAAGCTGAGTACTCGGTGCTCATTTTTGGGCTACAAAAGGCACAAGAACATCACGTCAAGCAACTTGAAGTGCAAGGAGATTCTCAACTAGTGTGTGAACAAGTTAGTGGAAGGTAAAAGGTGCAGAGCAAAGGCTTGGTTCCATGACATCAACAAGCATTGGAACTTTGCAACCAATTTGAAGAGGTAAAAATTCAGCATATCCCTCGAGCTCGAAATCTAGTTGCTGATTTCTTGGCACGTGAAGCTTGTACCTCAATCATGCATGACGCGAGTGGAAGCACCACCCCAACAAAGCTGCAACCCACGAAGGAGGGTGATCATTTGTAAGGAATGCAAAGGTTGTGATCATCATGAAACTAAGTGTTGGGCATACTTGATACGAGTTTACCAACTTCGGAAGATCATCAGAAAGGTCCTCAAGGACATTGCTCAAAAGAAGGATGCCAGACCGCACAACCCTTGAAGAAATAGCATGGCGACTACAAGAACTGGAAGAAGTTGAAGATGATGTGCAAGCTCTCCAACTGTTGACATTTGTCATGGCATTCTTGCTTGCCTTGATGAACAACCTCATGCAGTGCTGTGTCTCTAACCCTCGCTTGTAAAGATGGATGTGATATCATGAGGGTTGGTCCTTTTAAGATTGTCTATGTGCTATTCTATGCTGAAGATTCTTCACGTGTAGTTTTTCACAATACACCAGTCACACCCTACCCTGCCTATGTGTGCTTTGTGGATGTATCTTCACCCGATTTTCAGCTCAAGCTTCCTCTTTCTCTTGTTTGTCCATAGATAAGCCTCGTCTTGCCTCTCTCTTTTCCATCTTCCAAGCATGGCTGACATTCCTGTGCTTTATGGATAGGTGGAAGAAAATCCAAATGAGTATCTTGTGGCCTTCAAGCGCTGTTGTGTTTCTCTCAACTTTCTTACTGAAGATAGATGGCACTTGGTTCTTCCCACATTTTTAGAGGGTTTGGCTCAAGTGTGGTATGAGAAGCAAGCCAAAGACGTTTGCCAAAGCTAGCCAAGGTTGATAGCAGCGATGATTGAGTATTTTGACAAAGAAGAGAAGTCAGAGAATGTGTACCTGCAGGTGGCAAACTTGAAGCAGTCAGAAGGTGAGACGGCGTGGCGATATGTGGATTGAGCGGCCGTGCTCCTAGACCGTTTAATTGTCATGTAGGAGGACAATGCCGGATTTCGAGCGGGAATGACTCAGCATGTGTTGGGCTACCTTGTAGTAGGAGCAAGTGATGAATTCCGCCTCAAGCTTAAATGGGAGAATCTAGAAACTATGGTGCTAGCACATGAGGTTGCTCAAAAGTTTGATAAATTTCAGTCTGACCCCGCTTCAAAGAAGACGATTGTCCCTCCGCAACCCCCTCAATTCCTGCAACAACAACCTGGGGGGTCTAACTCAGGGGCATACCCCCACCCCTCATCAGGGATGTTTCCACCGCCTCCACCTCAAATGTATGGTCCTCCCTTAGATGCTTACCCTCAACAAGTTATATATTCTCACCCTCCACCTTGAAGACTTCGCCCACGAGCCCCCCTCCTTTCTACTCCCTCGGCCCCTCCAGCTAAAGAGGCCCCCCTGCAATAGAACCTAGAGTCAATGACCTAGCCAAGGCCCTGAATGATTTTCGGCTAGCGATGGTGGGTATCAGAAATCAAGCCAACCGCCCTCCAAGAGACCGTGCTAATGTTGTCTGTTACGAGTGCCACCAGAAGGGTCATTATCGCATGGAATATCCCAATATTCCAAGGGTGAATCTTCTAAGTGAATCAGGCACTGAGGATTCTGATGTAGAGATCATTAACCTTGGGAAAAGAAGTCGTACCACCTCAGACCCCTCTCCAAACCGTGGACCGGGCCGCCCCAGGATGAAGGTGTCCTTCTCAGAGCCCTCAGATGCTGAGATGGCAGACCCACCAACAAAGAAGACTAAAAGATCCCGTAGGAGTAAGTGGTTGCCCTCAGATTTTCCCATCGGCTCGGGGCAAGAAGACTATTCAGTAGTTCAAGACCTTGCTCATTGTTCTTTGAGCATCACGCTCCCTCAACTAATAGCATTAAGCCCTAAGGTGAGATGTGAGCTATAGCAAGGGCTCTCAACAAGGAGGAACAAGAAAAAGGGAAAGGTAAGAGAGGTATCTTCTATCTCTGAAGAAATTGATCGGCACCCACATACAGTCGATGTCATCATAGATAATTGCCGTGTCAAAAATGTGCGTGTTGATGGGGGAGCTGCATGTAATATCATGGTGCCTCGAATCATGAAGAAATTGAATTTGAAATGTACAAGGTGTTTCTCCACTCGAATCAAGGTAGCAGATGGTCGACGACTCGCCACCTTGGGAGTCATTGAGGATTTGCCCATCACTGTCAATGGGTTGACCACCACCATCAATTTCTATGTAGTGGACATTGAAGATATAGGTAGGAGTTACCCAGCCATACTCGGGAGACCATGGTTGAGAAAGAATGATGCAGTCAGCTATTGGAAGACAGGACACATGTCTTTTGGTACTTCTAAGGAGAAGATCCCGGTGCAACTAGGTGCCACGGATCCAGAAGATGAAGAGGAGCAAAATAGTGATACTCTCTTATCCTCGGTGTTTGAATCAATGGAAGAATCAGACCGGGGGGAGGAATTCTCAGAGGAGGAAGTTTACATAATGGGGGGGTGTCTCCGACCCCGCCACCTATAGAAAAGGTAATAGCTAGTCCTCAACAGCTTGAATCTATGCTTTCCCCAGACCTCACTCCAATTGAGAAAGATGAGTTCCTAGAAATGTTCAAAGATTTCCCTGACCTCTTTGCAGCTAGCTACCACCACCTTTGCCATGTGACTGCCATAGAGCACAAGATACAGCTGAAGCCTGATGCAAAGCCTGTGGCTCAGAAATATCAGAGATTAGGGCCCCTACAAACCGATGCTTTGCGCTCGAAGTTGCAGAATCTTGTAGAAGCTGGGTTTATTGTTCCGATTCACAATGCTAAATGGGTTTCACCAGTGGTAGTCACCCCAAAGAAAAACAACAAGTGGCGGGTCTGCATCGACTATAAGAAACTCAATGCAGCCACCAAGAGGGACCATCATCCTCTTCCCTTTCAAGACCTCATTCTTGAGAAGGTAAGTGGCCATGAGATGTATACTTTCTGTGATGGTTACTCTGGATTTTATCAAATCAGAATTGCCGAAGAAGATGTGCTTAAAACCACATTTGCCACACCCTGGGGCACATTTGAATTCAAAGTAATGCCATTTGGCCTCACCAATGCTCCTACTACCTTTCAAAGATTTATGCAGATGGTGTTTGCTCCTTATTTGGGGGATTTCTTGGAGGTGTTTTTAGATGATTTTTGTATATTCTCGTCACGTAAGGAGCACGTCATGAAGGTTAGGTTGGCCTTCCAAAGGGTCAATGATGCGAATGGCAGTCTCAACCTGGAGAAATGCACCATTAGAGCCACTCAAGGGAGGTTACTGGGACATATTGTCTCATCCAAGGGTGTCAAGCATGACCCCGAGAAGGTAGAAGCCATCCTCAAGCTCTCCCCGCTAACAACCAAACGTCAGGTACACTCATTTGTTAATCTAGCAGGATACTATCGCCGCTTCATTGATCAATATGCTGCTTTGATATGACCCATGACTATGCTATTAAAAGATGGGGCTGATTTCTCTAGGGATGAGGATTGTGATCATGGGTTCGCACAAATCAAGAATGCTCTGGCTTCAAAACCCATTCTACGCAATCCAGATTGGTCAAAGACTTTCTATATCAATCCTAGGTTTGGTGAGCACACTCTGGCAGGTATTCGTCTCCAGCAAGGGGAAGATCGGTTCATGTATCTCGTTCAATTTGCTTCTCGACAATTGCTCGACATTGAGCGACGCTATTCAGAGGCTGACAAGCATGCCTTGTCTTTGGTGTTCTGCATTGAGAAATTTAAGCATTATGTGGCTGGAAAGTCCTTCATTATACTCACTAGCACTAGTCTTGCAAAGCAGGTTCTTCAATCACCAAATCCCATGGGCCGGTTGGCCAAATGGTTGGCAGTTCTACAAGAATATGATTTTTCTTTCAAAATTGTTAAAGGGGGTTGTTCCAACTTGAAGAATGCTTTGATTTATTTAGAGGAGTGCCTCGATGTAACCCTTGTAGCGGCCATAGAAGTTGGGGATCCATGGTATGGTGGTATCTATAGGTTTCTGACTGCTTTCTACTTTCCTCCAGAAAGTACTAGCTATGAGAGAAAGAAGATCCGCAGAGATAGTAGGCACTACACCCTCCTTGATGGGGTGTTGTACCGTCAAGGCATGGATGGGGTACTAAGATGGGCCATTGATGCAGATGAAGTGCCTAAGGTATTGAAGCATTATCATGATGGCATTTGTGGAGGCCACTATGCCAGTGACTATATAGGTAAGAAGATTTTACATGCTGGATACTATTGGCCGACCTTGTTCAAGGATGTCACTTTGTATTGCAAAACCTGTGAACCATGCCAATTCGTTGGTAGGAAGGATTTGCATCCTGGGCAACATCACCCAGTGATGTCCATCCATCCATTTCAGAAGTGGGGAATAGAAGTTATCGGGCCCTTGCCCATAACCGCTCGCAAAAAGAAGTATCTTTTGGTAGCCACTCAGTATGTCACTAAGTGGGCTGAAGCTATCGCCCTCCCCACTGCAAACGGTAAGGTAGTTTCAAATTTCATATTCGAACGTATCTGCACAAGGTTTGGGACACCCATGGAAATTGTCTCTGACCATGGGAGTCCATTCTTAAATGAGGCAGTGGAGTTACTCATGGATCGCATGGGTATTGATCATCACACTTCTAGCATCTATTATCCACCATCCATGGGTCAAACAGAGGGGACCAATGGCCTCCTTTGTAAAACCATAGGAAAAATGGCCATAGGAGACAGGAGCCAGTGGGATCAAAAGGTCACAGAAGCTGTATGGGCTTACAACATCACTCATAAAACATCTACAGGTCACACTCCTTTTGAGTTGGTATATGGTACTGAGGCCATTTTACCACTAGAGATAGAGACTCCAGCTTTGAGATTGGCACAAGAATAGAGGATCATAGAAGATGAACATGTAGAGGCCCGATTAGTGCAACTTGAGGGAGAAGTAATATAAAATAGGTGGAGATGGATATTATATTGAGTTATTCCCTCCATATGGGATAGGCCCATGTGGGGGAGGTATAGAAGGTCCAAGAGAGCAAGTTAAATAATGGGGAAAGTAGGATGAGGTGGCAAGATTCCTTGTGCCAACCCTCCACTTGTCCTCCTAGATGTTTGAACATATTATAAAATTGGGGAGAGACCAACGGAGTATCATAGACTTGAGATATGGGGCTTGATTTATGTGGAAAATTGAGGCAAAGGGTTGTCGCACACAATTGAGAGTGCGTAACCGCCTAGCCCACATGGGAGACTTTTCCACACACACCATGCATGTGGGAGGATGCATTTATTGGGAGAGACCCCCTCTTTTAGCTATAAAAGGAGGGGGCTATTCCTTGATGAGACACTCTCATTCTTGTAAAGCCACCTAGCTAGTACTTTGATTTCTCCCTTCCCTTCCTTTCAAAATAAAGCATGGTCCTCTTCCCTTGATGTCTCCATCTTTAGATTCCTCCTCCCATCATGTACACGCTTCTCTTCCCCCTCTCCCTTTCCCCTTGTGTCATAGTCTCCCTCTTCATTCCCTCCCCTTCTAATTCCTTTTCCCCTCCCATGATAACGTTTCGCCCTCACGTTCTCCTTTCCTCTATGGCCCTCGAGCGTCGCCATGCTTGGAGTAGAGATGTTGTATTCAATGAGACTATTATGTTTAAAGATCACTTGTAAAAATAACCTATATACTTAAGACTTTCTCTCACCATCACTCTTAATCAACCACTACTCTCAACAAGCATGCTTGTAATTAAGCATTCACTAATCACACACACAAACAAGACTAGCAACATGCATAATCTGGCACACAAGAAAGTAAGAGAGAGAGAGAGAGAGAGAGAGAGAGAGAGAGAGTGAGTGAGGGGTTATCCCATTTGTGGGATTATGAAAGTAACAAAATCATTAGGAGCAGAGATGTTGTATTCAATGAGACTGTTATGTTTAAAGGAGAAATCAAAGTTTTGACAAGGAGTATATATTAATAAAACAAAGGGAAAGTTTTAATAAAGCAAATTTGAGAGAACAATGAAAGAATGATGGGGAGGAAGTAAAAATAACCTAAGTGGGAGTTTAGAAAAAGCTAGAGTAACAATAAATAGGTATATATACAAGGAAGAAATAAGAGCAAGTAAAAAAAGATATAAGTAGAATGGGGAGGAGGGTAATTAACTAAGGGGGGAAGTGATGTTAAAGAATTAATGGAAGGAAAAGAGGGGGGGTTGAAATTTTATTTTGAAAAAGGAGGGGGGTGCAATAACAAGTGAAAAAGACTTATGAATCCATGTGGAGGGTGGAAGAGTGGACTGTTGATGTATGAGCCAGGACACAGTCTCTAGCCTAGATTTATTTGTTGAGAAGAGCAAGTTATAATCGAGTAAGCTGCCAAAGATCACACGGGTGGGGATGGAATAAAGGAAGTACGGGGTGGATGGGGTGGGTGGTGATAGCATAGGAGCAATAGCAAGTCATAGTAGCCAGGTCATTGGGTGTAATAGTGACTGTGGAGTCCGTGCAAATGGAAGGGATGCAATGAAGGTATGGGGAAGTAATGAAGGTGCAAGGGGAAAAATAATGCAATCGGGAAACAGGAGGCAGAGAAGTCAAAGATCTCACGGGTGGTGGAGGGAGATATAGAGAAAGTGAGGGAGTAGTAGAGAAGTTCGAGGGGCAAGACATTGAGAGAAGTAAATTAAAGAGGGGTGTAGACTCAAGAACCTGAGAGTCCATGTCATGAGGCGGGCGGGTCGTGGATTGAAGTGAAGCGAAGTGCAATGGTGCACAGTGGACGAGATTGGATATACAATGTGGCACAATCAAGGCGTAATGAGCAGAGATGATCAGCCAAGGTGTCGCAGTCAAGGCGTAGTGAGGAGTGGATAGCCCTAGATGGTAGGGAGGTACTAATAGGCAATGGGCAGCTACTTGTGTAGCAAATGGCATGCAGGACAAGGTGTCTACAAGGAGTAATCGAGTATTGAGGAGATACCACATGAGCATAGAGAGCAAGAAAGGGTCAGAGAAATTTGAAGGCAAGGGTGTTGGAATTGGGTAAGAGCAAGATGCAGAGCGGGTTAAGTAGAGATGGTGGCAGTCGGGGAGTCGAGTAGGTTAGAAATAGAGCGGTGGGGAGACTAAGGGGTGTGGAGGTATGTAGTGAGTCAAGGGTAGTGGAAGTAGACTAGTGGGGATAGTGGAAGTAGACTAGCAGGGCAGCAGAGGTTTGTGTAGTAATTAGGTTAGGGGGCGTGTAGGGTAATTGAGTTTTATTAAGGGTAAGGTCGGAAAAGTAATTTTTGAAAAAATAGATATTAAATTAGGATAAGTTTATGATGATAACTAAATTAGTGTAGACTTTGAGTTTAAAGAGATACAAGGAAAATACGAGGAAGAGCGAGGGAACTTTAATAAAGAATGTTTTAAAAAAAAGAAGAGAGGAAGAAAATTAAGGACATTAGGAAAATTAAAGTGGGAGGGGGGGTTAGAGGAGAAAATGTAAAAGGATAGATGTAGAGGGAAAAAAAATTTATGTAAAAGGATAGGAATGAAAATAGGAAAATACTTGAATTTAAGAGGGATTAATGAACAAAGGTCATAGGATTAGAAAAAGGAAAATTAGGGAAGAAATTGTTAATTTACTCTTATAGGGAGAAATTCTATAAAAAAAAGGAAGAATGCATAAGAAAATTTGGGATAATCAAGGGAAGTAGGGGAGAATAGGGAGATTATGGGGGGGAGGGTAAAGTGAATGTAAAGGGGGAAAGGAATAGGAAGTGTGTGTGTGTGTGTGTGTGTGTGTGTGTGTGTGTGTGTGTGTGTATGTATGTATAAATTAAAAAATATATATATATCTCTCTCTATATATATAATTTATTTATATTTATATCTATATATGTATATAAGATACTAAATAGGAAATTAAAAAATATTAATACATATCTTATATGTTAATATATGAGATAAAATATAAAATCTCTCTCTCTCTCTCCACATGATAGTATGCCACGTGTCATGCTCGGCCACCATCTTCTCTACCACATCATGTGGTCTGCTAGTCTACAGTCCACCAATGCATGCCACATCATCTGGTCTATCCTGTCAAACTTTGCCACATCATCAGATTGCTCAAGTTCTTTGAGCTAGCAGGTTGCCACATCAGTTTCATGTGCCCTTTAGGTTGTCACCACATGGCGTAGAGAGTCGGGACCCAAAAAAGACAAACACTGCCATCACCACCTATTGCTCTGTTACCATCTCGTAGACCACCCGTCATTGCCACATGTCCAAACTTTGGTACACACGCCTTTGCTGCACTATCACGGTGTCTGTTTGTCTAACTAGTAGACTGCATGCCACCTTTGCCGCGCTGTCACGTTGTCAGGGTGTCCCATGTTAGCAGTCAGTTTGTCAATTTAGCTATCAGTCTCTTCGTCATCGTCTGGCCGTTGTAGCCATTCCACGTGGTTGATGGATAATTTGGTGAAAATGCATTCCAAGGTTCCTTGCACTAACCATCTCTAGTCCTTTAATTTTCTAACACCTTCTTAAACCCCCACATATATATCTATATACATACATATATACATACATATATACATATATATCATATGTATATATATATATATGTATATATGTATATATATATATATATATATATATATATATAGAGAGAGAGAGTATAAGATATTTATTAGCACTACCTTCCAGGCGGAGCTATCGTTTCACTTTTCTTAAAAAAGTGTCCCACACCATTTTTCACCACGTGGCCCCTTACTATTTTGGTTCTCTCTCTCTCTCTCTCTCTCACAGAGTTAGCAAATCATTCGAACTTTCCTATACACGGGCTTCCATCACAAGTAAATTAATTATTCATTCATCTTGACAATTGTCTTCCTTTGACACAACCAATTGAAGGGAGTGCTCATGAGTACTTGTACTCACTTGTTTATATTTTAATATTTAGTGTTTAAGTGTAAGTGTGGAGATAAGAGGTCTCTATTTCTAGCTCTTTTTCCATTATCTTCTTTCTTGCCTTCTTAATTTCTATTCTTTCTTAATTCATTGCTATCCCTCTTGATTCCATTTAACAATTAAATTTCTTATAATTGCATTATATAATTAGTGGTTATAGCTTGTATACATGCACTGCATTGCATTAGGCAAAGGAAGGTTTGGTTAAGTGCACCAAAGGCTTGATTTTGCATTAATTGCCTTTCATATTCCAAAAACTATATGAACATTAAAACCCCTCAATCCCTAGTTAGATCTAGAATTATTTCCAATTGATAGGTGCATTGGAATGTACAGAAAGCATTGCAACTTTACCATCATTTTTGCATTTTCATTAGCATACTAGGCTAATTAGAGCACATTTTGAAAATAGATTAGGGAGAGAAAGAGGTTATTAGAGAAAACTTTGGTACTCTTGATAAATAGTACATTAACTCAATTGATTTAGATTAATTACCCTAAGTCGAATATTAACAAAGAGAAATTAAATTATCAGAAAATAAATATCTAATCTACTCTTCTTGTCCTCATAATCCTATCTCAACTCTTCTACATCTACCATGGGTTTTGCAACCTCATGAGAAAGAAAAGGAGCTTTTAAGGGGAGTGAAGAAGTGATTGAGACCTCCAATTCCTTTTTGAAAAAAGTGCCAATGTATACCTTTTATGGAGACCTCCTTGTAGCCAATACTATTAAGAGTAAGGCCATGGAGGAAAGAAGATGGATGCTAGTGCAAAAACCACCATGAGTGGAAAGTAGTAGGAGAGAGGGTTGTCAAGCCTCTCAACCTCCACTCAATTAAGAGGATTAATCCCTAATTAGCAAGGGATCAACAAGAATTTTAACCCATATACTTAAGACTTTCTCTCACCATCACTCTCAATCAACCACTACTCTCAACAAGCATGCTTGTAATTAAGCATTCACTAATCACACACACAAACAAGATTAGCAACATGCATAATCTAGCACACAAGAAAGCGAGAGAGAGAGAGAGAGAGAGAGAGAGAGAGTGAGTGAGGGGTTATCCCATTTGTGGGATTATGAAAGTAACAAAATCATTAGGAGTAGAGATGTTGTATTCAATGAGACTGTTATGTTTAAAGATCACTTGTAAAAAAGGAAGAAAGAAAATGTAGACACAAAATACATAACTCTTGATGAAATCATAGGAGATGAAGCTCCAAAGGTTGCCGAAAATGAGAATGTGCAATAGTAGTAGTAGCAGCAAGAACTTCAAATTCCTACAAGTGTACTTAGAAGGTCGATGAGGGTAAATAGACCACTTGAGTGATTTTTCACTCCTTTCAATAATGTTCTATTGATGACCGATTCTGATGAACCAGAAATGTATGAAGAAGCAATCCAAGTAGAATACAAAAAGGGGTGGGAGCGACACATGAAAGAGGAAATGGACTCTTTGCTACAAAACCAGACTTGGGATTTGGTTTGCTTGCCTATGGTAAAAACATCATTGCAGAATAAATGGGTTTATACAGTGAAGGAAGAAGATGGAGGAAAAAGGAGGTACAAGGCAAGGCTTGTTGTAAAGGGATTTGCATAGAAGAAAGGTATAGACTTTGATGAAATATTATCTCCTATTGTTGTTAATATGACTTCAATAAGAACTATTATGAGTCTTCCAATTCATAGGCAGAGCTCAACCCACCTATGGGTCCAATGGAATCAGGATTGATTTCAATCACGACCACTTTTCTTGCCAGATATACTCAGTGTATGGTCCCAATTAAGCTTGCGATGACAAAACACTTTTATGTGATGATAATGTGATTGATAGCAGAAGTGAGAGAGGGAGAGAGAGAGGAGTGCACACAATATAGCTACTTGTACACTAAGTGTATTGACAATGAACATAAAGATATACATGTGAACCCCTTAGGGTTAGGGTTTGTCCCTATGCCCTATGTGGATAGTGCAATTTACACTATTTTTAACACCCCCTCTTAAATTGCACTGAGTAAGTAGAGGGCGCATGTATAAGACCATTTTGTGGATTTCGTTTGGTGCATATGTTAGCATCCAAAAGTGAAAAAGAATACTGAAAAATCAGAGTAGTATGTGCATATGTGAGCATAGTGACTATGTAGCAGAAGAATGTAAAATGCGTACAACTTACAACCCTATACATAATGTGGATTTTCCCCTCTTAAGTTGTGGTTCATCCTTCACCTTTGGGAATAAAACCCAGAAGATAGGCTAAAAGGAAGAGGAAGGAAATGTGTAAATAGTTAGGTCCACCTAGATAAAAACTAGTCGATCAAAAGATGACTACGTGAACAATTGTGTATGGCTACATGCAAAACATGTCAAGGCTGAACATGTCATAAGTTGCCATGGACTATGGAGCTACTTTGAAGAAGAGGCATCCGGATGTGAGGTTAGTTGATGTAGCTATGACGATGTGATCCAATAGTTTGTGACATATGAGGGCATCACAAACCCAAAAGAATTGATAGCAATGGTGAAGGTATGCTGCAGTAGAACTGTGATCTCTGTCGAATGATGCAGGGTCAAAGAAGACCGCATAATCGGTGTGGACAGAGTGATCCAAGGGCTAAAAATATGGGGCCAAAGGTGCAAGTGTGATACACTACTCTGCTAATGAAGAATAGGCCTGTAAAACTGACAAGGTATGACAACTTGTCAAACCTGTATGCTCAGCTGTCATGAGTTGAAGGTCGTCTAATGTGTGCATGGATAAATATCCATCGGCATAGGATGTAGCATCTGTCATAGGCTCGAGGTGAAGCTGACAGTGTGAAGACCTAGAAGCCTAAAATATCACTGAGAAAGCATAAGACGTCCCTGAGGCATATGAGGTGCCAAATGTTGATGAAGGGATCGATCTGTAGTTGTGGATCCAACCACTAATCTACATCAAGTATATGACAGTCATAAGTGCATGATGAAACATTGAGTCTCCCGAGGTCACACTATGGCTGAACTTGATGATGTCCACTACACTGGGGCATGACCACACTAATGCATAGCTATCCCCATGCTGAGGAATGAACTGTTGATCGAAAGAGGTGGTGGTGATAACTGGATTCAAGGATGCAATGCGGCATGACGGAGTTGATGCTGAAATGTCCTAAAGACTGATCTGCTGATCTAAACTGATGAAGGGAACTGAGCCCAAAGTATGCTCTGTGTCAGAAGTGAAGGCATCAGGGATGGATGCTGGAATAGAATCACTTGAAGAGCTGAATGCACTATGGCAGAAATCTCTGCATGCAGCAAAAGATGTGAGTGCCTCGTACTGAGGACTTATCTGCTGAATAACTGGATGATCAGAATTGAACTCCTGCTGAGTATTTGCATTTGATGTGACAGTAGATGGAGTCGATCCATGTGTGAAGGTGATGGTTGATCATCACTAGCATTAGTCGATGCTAATGTAGATGAGACTACCTCATGTTGATGACTTACCATCAAATTTGCCTCATGCTGAGGCCTTACTATTGTGCTGAATGTGCCTCCTACTGAGGGCTTACTAAGGAATGTGCATGATAAAAAAATACAGGCTGATCCATGCTAACATGTAAAGCATCTACATCTGATTTGTCAAGGCCAATGAGGCTCGAGGCATCATTATACATTGGAACATAACCTGTGGCAATGAATGGTCGAAGAAGGTTCTCTTTCCACTCGGATCTCATTCGGAGTCATGATTGGTGTATCATCAACTGCGTGATATGGATAACTACATGCTAGAGGTGGTCTGGTGCTCTGTGCAAGAGGCTTACCCAAGTACCGGTTAGAGTGTCTACCCATGAGAACATTGTAGAGCTACCACTGGGGGGCTTACACTAATTGTGAAAACCAAGTCATGTGAGAGCATATGTGTGCCTAGCATCAAGCCTATAGTAAAGTAATGACAACTTTGTGTCAGGAGTAGCCAAGAGGCTGTACAAGGCTGATGTATGTGTGTAGGAAACCAATGCCAAAAATAGTCAACAAATGTGACTGTACATGGGTGGCATGTGTGCGTGTGAAGGTGCATTAATCCTGAATCTGAGGAGGAGAACTCTGCCAAGGGTCATTGACATGCTAAAGTGACACTCATTTATGATTAATTCAACTTCCATTGGGTTACAAAAGAATAAATAAATGGAAGCCTCATGAGATAAAAGCTACTTGTCTTTATTAATATACATAGTTTAAAAAATTAGCCATAAGGCCATTAAGGTCAACCTCCAAAGTAATGCACCAACCGAGCATGCACAAAGTTATAGTGTGGCCCATATAATCCACATGAGGGCTCCATCAAAAGAACCACTCTTTGACACACAATACATTTATGCAATCAATCTTCAAAACATGAAAGAAAGATTTTCTTCATATTTTGAATTCATAAGAAGCCATGTGTATGTAACAATCCCAAACCTCAGAGAGTCAGGCCTAGGTGAATTTCAACACATATTTTGATTTCATAAAGGAGCCACGTGTATGCAACAATCCCAAACTTTAGAGTTCCCCTGGGTAAATTTCAACACATTAGAGTGGTTATTGCCCATCATAGGCAAGTTCAACTCCTACACCAAAGACAAGTTTAACTCCTACACCAAAGACATGTCAATAAAATTGTTAGTACCTACGTTATTAAAGAGAACATTCACTTAACATTCATTCTTGCAACAATTATATAATTCACATAAAATCTAATGACTCTTATACCTCCATCTTTGTTCTATACAACCCCTTCACTTCAAACAAATCCTTTTGACTTGAAGTATGCATCTGCTTTTATACCAAGCTCTTGGAGCTCATTTTGATCCACAAAGTGCCTTTTTCAATCTACACACCATTTGTTTGTTTCCTTGTATTTCAAAACTTGGTGGTTATTAGACATAACTTCTCCTTAAAGATGTCATCGAGAAAAATGTGACCTAACGTCCATTTGATAAATGTGCAATGTAAGACTAAAATTTTATAACCAAACATGCTTTGTAGGTTTCAATTGTGCTAGCTACTGACTTTGGATGCCATCTATAGTTACCAAAAATATCTTAACTTATGGGTGGTTCTAGACATGAGGGTTAGATGTGCAGTTTTGAAAGAGGAAAACAAAAATGTTTTAACTTATGGGTGGTTCTATAAACTAGACATGAGGGTGAGACACGTGGTTTTGGGAAAAAAAGAAGAAGAGAATAGTTGCATAGAAGTTTTTATGATGATACAAGAGGATAGCTACAAAGAGATCATATCCATAGTGAACAAATCGAGTTATGGTCAAAATGTTGGACCATCTTTTAAGATGGATTGATGATTTAACTATAAGTAATTT
Source organism: Dipteris shenzhenensis (assembly GCF_047967505.1). Classification (NCBI taxonomy): domain Eukaryota; kingdom Viridiplantae; phylum Streptophyta; class Polypodiopsida; order Gleicheniales; family Dipteridaceae; genus Dipteris; species Dipteris shenzhenensis. The sequence continues at coordinate 21,827,438 of NC_141620.1, forward strand.
CCTTTACAAATGGAAGAAGTTGTGTCCTTTAAACATGGATGATTTTAACCATGGGTCTTTCATATTAAATTCTAAAAGTGATACCTTGTAAGAGTCAATAGGTTCATTGACATTGAGAAGAGTTATAGACATTAAGAGTAATATCTTATCAATAGGAGTAGATGAGCCTACTTTTCCATGTGGATAGAATTCCAGAATTTCAAAAATTTGACATGTCAATGCATTACATTCAAGAGAAAGGTGTTTATTCTTGGTCGATTGCATGTTGCCATGTATGAGGTAGCTATCGTGACTAGGGATCTTCGAAAGGCCTAGATCTTACTTAGTAGAAGGCAACATCAACATGTCTTAACTCATTAGCGCTCACGAGGTAGAGGACTGCTTTACTAGAGAATTGGAAACAAGATAGTGCCAATTTTTGTATGTTCTTTGCCCTAGCTATAAAGGCAAGCTATAGTCATAGTTTTTCCTCCATAGTCCATGTAGACTAGATAAATATCTGAGTGCTTTGGCAAGGCCTATGGTGAACCCATGAAGTGTTGTTTTGTACTTTAGGGGGGGGTCACCGTGTATAAATCCTATATATCGTGTGCATTCGAGGACTATTTGTAAAACTGTAAATTTATCATGAATAAAACACACTCTTTTTCTATTCTATCTTTGAATACCCCCTTTATATGATACACTTCACAGTATGTGAATAATGTGTAAAAAGGGGATTAAAAATATACCCTGAGTTAGAGTCTACTCTCTTATATATTTATGACTCACCCTTGAGGTTTGATGTATATATTCATGAGTCACTCTCTTATATATTTATGAGTCACCCTCGAGGTTTTATGTATGAACATGGGGAATGACCAAAAGCATGCAAGCTCTTTTAGTAGTTTTAATATTGGACTTACCTTGAGTTGTGAATAATGTGTAAAAAGGGGATTAAAAACATACCTTGAGTTAGAATCTACTCTCTTATATATTTATGACTCACCCTTGAGGTTTGATGTATATATTCATGAGTCACTCTCTTATATATTTATGAGACCCTCGAGGTTTCATGTATGAACATGGGGAATGACCAAAAGCATGCAAGCTCTTTTAGTAGTTTTAATATTGGACTTACCTTGAGTTCATCTTTGTGTGGCATGGCGAGCTTCTTTTGCTGAACCCAATAACAAAAACGCTTTGATTTGAAAAGGCCATCACCACCGTCACCTTGTTGGTTTCATGGCTCCTAACACTGCGCTTATAGCATTCTGTTCACTCCCTAGTTCTCATCCCATCTCCTGTCCATCTGCAGCTAAACATTTGATCGGCATGCACCTGCTCGGCCATCCTTTCATTTGCCCTTGCAACGACTCCCCTTCTTACCTCACAGTTTGGCGATTGTACGTTGGAGTTTTCGGCATATTAACCAGCGCTTGCATGGCTTCCACCTTCCACCAGACTTCTACATTCGGCATCCCTCCCCGAAGTATCCATTTGATTGCAGCCTAGCATGGCCTTTTTTGCATGTCTTGTCTTTGCTCATAGCAGTGCTTAGTTATTAATGGCTTCTGCAATGCATTGTGCTTTGGAACTTCTCAGGCATCTGCGATATTGTCGATTGTGTCAAGGGAACATGCGTCGTAAGGCCAGATCCCCCGTTTTACTACTGTGATTGTGAGGCAGGCTGGGCTAGCCCACTGAACCTATCTTATGTTCCTTGCGTAGCGCCTAATTGTATCCCTCTGCCCAAGCTCTTGTTTTTGTCCGAACTTAGAGTGCTAGAGTGCCGGAATTTCCCAAGCTTTTCATTAAATTGCGCCATAGCGTCGTCAATACCATGGCTTCAATGTTGGTCTTTCCCTTCTCTGATGAGTTTAGTTAGCGTGACGATTCTCTAATGTGGCTTACAGGCGCTTTATATGATGCTTGCTCGAGAGCTACGAGTCCACCTTCCTATACCGTTCCACCACCTTTGGGTTTTACCATTCACTTCAATGGTACACTGGTGGTTACTAGCCCACGCCAAATTTACTTTGAGCTTGTGAAAATCATTTTGTATTGAATGCGTGGTTTGTTTTGAAAGTGTTTAAGGCTGAAATTCTGAGCTCCTTCGCTGGTAAGTTGAAGTTATGGTTCAATTGTAGCTGCTTTCTTAGTATCATCGAAAGCTCTCTCAACAAGGGCTTCATTTCTAGCTGTAATTCTTTCATTCAAGGCATACTCTGTTCGCATGCGAAGACCTTGAAGGTGCAGCCTCGTTATTATGTTTTAGAGCTGTCAATCAACATAAAGAATATGTCGTGTAAACTCAAATTACCGCTTACATTTGGCTTGCACAGTTTGCAAGTATCCAGTCTGCGGTCATGGAGAATGTAAAGCCATAGAAACCGATCTCTTGTACAGGTGTGAATGTGATCCTGGATATGGCAATTTCTTGAATGTTTCAACGGGTTACTGTCTTCGAGAATGTAAGTACAACGTTCGTGGGCTCTTGACATCATAAGCAAAGTGTATATAATCTCTGTAGCCTGTATCTGTATTCATGCATGAGCTCTCGCGTTGGGTATTTATTAGCAGGTGAGTTGGGTGCAAATTGTGGCAATGTAGGAGTGGCCGCAGGAGATCCACAATCCACGACGCCGGCCTCTTACAACGAAACTGCCTCAAGTGAAGGTGCGCATGTGATAAAGCAACGCTGCCTACGGCAATCGTTCTGCGAGTTTTCCACCCACTAAGCTCGTCATGGGCTTTGCCTCGACAATCCGATGTCCAGTTTGCTAACAGGTCAAATTTCATGCGCGGCCAGCAGGTTCTTCAAGGATAAGCAGCCGGATTACGGTTATGGCATTTGCAACAAGTGCTTTGATAGGGATCAAGATCAGATCCTTGCTTACATATTGATCCATGAAAATGTACGCAACCAGCTAAAAAGTGAATTGACAGGGATCAACGTCAGATCCTTGCCTTTCTGATTCATGAAACTCCTGGCGCAGCATAAGAATGCCAAGGGATACGTTCTGGCGTGATACATGAAAATCTACGCAATACGCTGAAATTTATGCTGGCATGCTATCCATATCAGCCCGTTCTTTCACCTCGTTCAGTTATATCACCTTCTTTGTTGAACTTCTATGATATGAGTTGATGTATATTAATCATCGTAAGCTTAATCTTTCACCTCCTTCAATTCTTTCACCTTCTTTGTTGAACTTCTTTGATCCGGGTTGATGTATTTTAATCATTCATTCACAACATCGTAAGCTTCCTACACGCAGATCACATGCATGCTTGGAAATACGAATCTAGCAAAACAGTTCGCATAGAAAACATAGCACATTGCTCAACTAAATGTTTTTACTTTCTTTATATTATGGTGTTAAGCCCTTATGAGTTTTGTGAAAACGGAAAATTTCATGCCAAGGTGCAAAAGGTGGTCCCTTCTTTTTTTCCCATTTTCTCCCCACAAAACCATGAGCTCTTGATGTCAATGATTTTGTGGGCAAGTGGACTTTGTGAATTCACGTTTAAAAATGACATGAAATTTACATGGGGAATTAGTTATTCCCATAAAACCATGTCATTAGGGTGTTTAGTAGTCCCTCCATTCAAACAAGAGAGCATAAATGCGAGATAAATGCTTGTGGGCACTCCCTTGTGGTTTATACATAGAGAGAGAGAGAGAGAGAGAGAGAGAGAGAGAGAGCGAGAGAGGGGGGGAGGCAGGGGTGGGAGGGAGGGGAGCAAGGTGTTTCCTAGCAAGGAAGGGGCAATAGGCCTTTGTACCCTTTAAAAAGTAGAAGCAATAGCTCTTAAGGAAACAATTTATTGGTTTTAGAGAAAGTAAAGATTTGCCTAACCAGACAGAAAAAAATACCACATCATAACATACTATACAATGCCTCTAGTGTTGATCCATGTCCCTTTGTGTAGAATAAGCCATGCAAGAAGTGATATTTTCTTTAGACTTTTTTCTTCCATATCCTAGAGAACCTTGTCTTCCATTTTTTGGGCTCGCTACTTTCCACCTTTGATCTAGGTGCACTCTTAAGAAACCCTATGTATCATGTGCAAACCCCTCCACTAAAACCCTTTTGATAAAGCTACCCCTCTTCACTTATGAACTAACAAGTTTTTTTCTAAAGTCAAATTAAAAAACCCTTCCTTTATTGTGATTCTATCAAAAATTTCCCTAAAATTGAATTAAACTACCCCTCCATTTGAATGCACGTGGCACATGTAAAAGTTTGTGAGGTGAACTCCTCGAGATCTAGTGCTCTATTGATCTCTTTTAATGAATTTGTGAGGCATCGAGATAAGAAAGAAATGATGGGTTTCCATGCATCTAAATTCTTTGATATGTACAAGGCATCTACCTCATTTCCATTTAGTGTTGTCCTGCCATAAATCAAGTCTACTTTTGATCGACCCTTGATTCTAATTTTTTAAATCCAAACTTCCTTGTAATTTCTATCTACAATTTCCATCAGATCTCCATAGAGTTCTATAGTTGCTCCCAAGTTTGAAGGCCTTTCTTAAATAAAAGCTAGCTCTTACAAAATCTGAGTCATTTAATGTCTTGTCTTTAATGATGATAGAAATCACTATTTGCTACATTGCATTACCACATGACATAGATTTGAGAGGGTGTGAAGATAAATGAAAGAAGAGAGATTACTCACTTTTTCTCTAATTTCCAATTCTGAGGTTATTTTCACCTACAATTATGTTGTAGCATAGGTGTTCACGATTGTAGAATAGAGATTTGTGTTGTAGTCTGGTGAGAGGTATAGGCTAAAGCATGAAATATATCTCTTATATGAGCTTAGGTGAGAAAGAAGTGTTGATCATTAGGAATAGTTTATAGTTTTAAGATGAGTATAGGGTTGAAAAATATAACTAGGGGTTTAAGGTTGAGAGAGGGTTGTACATTTTAGGATGAGTTTAGTGTTAAGGAGTAGAGAGCTAGTCTCCTTCAAGGAGTCATGTGGTTAAGGGTCGAGGAGAAGTGAACAAGAGGAGGAGAAAGGGGGAGGAGATCAAGGGAGGAGGAAGGGAACAAGGGAGAAGGAGGGGGAGGGAAGGAGGAAGGGGAGGGAGTGCAAGAGTATGGCTTGCAAGGGTAAGGGCATGCTAGTATACATTACAATGTAAGAAAGCATGCACATGAACACAAAACTGAATTGCGTACTTAGGAGATACCTTGGAGATACTCAGCCCAAATGAATGGTGTTTTCTTTCCATTAAGAGATACTTATACATGTTCCTGAGTTTCTCTCCCTACACAAAGTGTATGTCAAAGATATTGATATTTCTCTCTCTAGCACAAAGGTAGGTCAAGGAATTTAGAGTAACTCTATCTAGAACAAAGTGTAGGTCAAGGATTTTCTATCTATACACAAAGTATATGCTAAGGAATTTAGTCTTTCTCTCTCTAGCACAAAGTGTAGGTCAAGGATTTTAAGTTTTCTCTCTCATAATAGATTATGCTTTTGCAAGTATGTTTAGATTTCTTCTAGAGTGTTTTAACTCTGCCTATCCTATTAGATCCTTCAAATCTACTTTCAAGTTCAAGTTACACACACAATGATCCTATATTGGCTGCTCTTGACTGTGCCTTTGATCCTTGTTCCCATGGGGGTGACAACTCTAATGGACCAAGTTGATTACATATCCTCAAGTTATGCTTGATAATGTAGTCAAAATTGGACTAGTACTTTCGTTACCTAGCTATAATGGTAGAGGTGTTGCTAGGGTTTGAGTTGGTGAACTTGTTGCAGATTCATGCCTGAACTCCATAAAGTTTTTGTCTAGAATCCAAAAAGTGAATATCAACCATTTTTTCAAATAGACAGACATATTGCCCTTCAAGTGATATGATTGGTGTTTAGAGGAAATGACTTTCAGTTTGATCATTTGTCTTTTTATTTGTATTGAAGATAAGGATGGTTAGATGTTGATCAATTGGTGGGAAGACTTCCACGGTTATTGCCAATGCTTCATTAAATCAGCACTATCCTTGAGGGTTTAATCATGGATGCCTCTCATTTATGATGCACTTGAACCTATTGTTCCATTGACATATCTATACAACAAAGATAGTGAAATTCTATGGCAAATTAATATTAAAAATAGAGAAAAAGATGCAACATGGATGCATGGGATCCAACTATATAACCAATATAGACAAGGCAATCCAATGTTTCATATCCTATAGCATCACAATCAACAATTTCAACCAATATCTAAACTATGCTATTATGGAATTAGAGGATCAAACGCATGAAATGGAAAGAAAAATGAATCCTTTACTCCACAAAAGGATGCAACAAGTAGAGATCAACATTTAAAGGATCAAAGAAAGCATGTCAAAGTAAATGCAACAACAAACTCTTATGCAAAAGGCTCTAGCTTTTAGAAGAAAGCAGGAATGATACAATATAGATCATGGTAACCCTATAGTAAAAACCACTATTAATTCTAGATTCCTTGAAAAGGCAAGAAGAGGTATCTAGATCATTCACTCTATCAATTGCAAGTCTCTTATAATGCCCTGAAAAAATGCCATGACCTTTATTGTAATTCCATGGAATTGGTCTTGGAAATCTGCTAGAGTGCATCATTCCAGTTCTCTTGCATGCTCCTCCTTGGCCAATATAGTAAATAGTTTTGACATTTGAAGCATACGGTTGGGTTGATGATGGAGGATGGTAGATGGTGATGAGGCAAAAGAAACATCCTAGCCTAGTGTTGCACAAATATATTGTAATGAAGAGGGGGAAAGGGACTACTTTAGTGGTTCTCTTAGGTGGGAGTAAGAGGGAAATGTGGAGGACAATATAAGCCCACATTCAGATCTCTTTGTACTACTTTTTGATGTGACCTCTAATCCTTTCTACTCTCCCTCCTCATGTTGAATTAGGGTCATAACAGAATTGTTGACATTTGTAACAATGGAACACTATGTATCTGCATCCCTTTTCCTTGATGCCAAGATCGTAGCAGCTGTTGGTACGATTGTTCTTATTGTATTAACAAAATCTACCTTTGGAACTAGTATTAGTTCCACTCTAGATGGTGTCTCCTATAACTCATAAGAACTCAAAAGTAGCCTTCATCTTGAAGTTCTAGAGGGTCTAGTTCATCCCATCCAATTTTCCTTCAAAGCCAAAAAATGGGGTTGTACTCTTTGTACTTAGTTGAGCCATTCCTCCAAATTTGATTACATATAGAAAAGAACCACAAAAAATTATTGTCTAAAGCCAAATTCTAATATCATGTAAGAAAATACAACTTTTGTGTGTAACATAGACACCAAGATCGCTGCAGACATGCATGCATAGTGCATGTACGAAAATAAGAGAGAGAGAGATAGAGAGAGAGAGAGAGAGAGAGAGAGAGAGAGAGAATAAAATTGTATTACTGCAATTCACTACAATATATGGCAATAGCTTAGCTTCCTAGCTATGTGCTTCGGTGAAGAACTTTCTATGGCATGCTAGAAATAGTAGAGAACAGAGGCTATATGGCAAGCAAATACAAGGGTGATAGAAAGTGAACTCTGATGGGTTGAATGGGTTGGGAGCCTGTTGGGAGGCCATTTGGCATTTGTTCAGTGGCCGACTAAACCACCATTGGGTCAAGGGCTCCTACCCTTGGACCCTTTCCAAGGGGACCATTGGCCCTTCTAGGAACCCTAGCCATGGCCACACTCAACCTCAATCCAATGTGCAAATAGAGACATATTAGTCATTCATGCTACTCGATGCCTTCTCCTCATAAAGGGAGCTTACAAAGTAGAGCTAGGTAATTATACCCGCATAGTGCGTGAGAGTTAAACAATGATTTCTAACATTGAGAATTTGAAACTGTCTTATGAAAAAGTAATTTGCCAAAAGTGTTAGCAATGGGAAACAAGCCTTGGATTGAATCCACATTCCTACTAGTCCATCCAAAGTCCACTGGACGATATTCCAAATACATGGAAAGAGCTTCATGCAGAAATTATTTTTGGAATGGATTGCTTCCTTTACGGAATGAAAAAAAGCTCTTTTTTGGCTTACAACTATTACTCAATTCACAAAATATAGGTCCATTGGGTTACAAAAGAAAAAATAAATGGAAGCCTCATGAGATAAAAGCTACTTGTATTTATTAATATACATGGTTTAAAAAATTGGCCATAAGGCTATTAAGGACAACCTCCAAAGTAATGCGCTAACCGAGCATGCAGAAAGGTAGTGTGGCCCATATAATCCACATGAGGGCTCCATCAAAAGAACCACTCTTTGCCACACAATACATCTAATATGCAATCAATCTTCAAAACATGAAAAGAAATATTTTCTTCACATTTTGAACTCATAAGAAGCCATGTGTATGTAACAATCCCAAACCTCATAGAGTCCCCCTAGGTGAATTTCAACACATATTTTGAATCCATAAAGGAGACACGTGTATGCAACAATCCCAAACCTCAGAGTCCCCTAGGGTAAATTTCAACGCATTAGAGTGGTTATTGCCCACCATAGGCCAATTCAACTCCTACACCAAAGACATGTCAATAAAGTTGTTAGTACCTACATTATTAAAGAGAACATTCACTTAACGTTCATTCCTGCAACAATTATATAATCCACATAAAATCTAATGACTCCTATAACTCCATCTTTGTTCTATACAACCCATGATCATCTTCACTTCAAACAAATCCTTTTGACTTAAAGTATGCATCTACTTTTATACCAAGCTCTTGGAGCTCATTTTGATCCACAAAGTGCCTTTTTCAATCTACATACCATTTGTTAATTTCCTTGTATTTCAAAACTTGGTGGTTGTTGGACATAACTTCTCCTTAAAGATGTCATTGAGAAAAATGTGACCGAACATCCATTTGATAAATGTGCAATGTAAGACTAAAATTTTATAATAAAACATGCTTTGCATCTTTTAATTGTGCCAGCTACTGACTTTGCATGCCATCCATAGTTATCAAAAATATCTTAACTTATGGGTGGTTCTAGACATCTGTAAACTCAAATTACCGCTTACATTTGGCTTGCACAGTTTGCAAGTATCCAGTCTGCGGTCATGGAGAATGTAAAGCCATAGAAACCGATCTCTTGTACAAGTGTGAATGTGATCCTGGATATGGCTGCAATTTCTTGAATGTTTCAACGGGTTACTGTCTCCGAGAATGTAAGTACAACGTTCCTGGGCTCTTGACATCATAAGCAAAGTGTATATAATCGCTGTAGCCCGTATCTGTTTTCATGCATGAGCTCTCGCGTTGGGTATTTATGAGCAGGTGAGTTGGGTGCAAATTGTGGCAATGTAGGAGTGGCCGCAGGAGATCCACAATCTACGACACCAGCCTCTTACAACGAAACTGCCTCAAGTGAAGGTGCGCATGTGATAAAGCAACGCTGCCTACGGCAATCGTTCTGCGATTTTTCCACCCACTAAGCTCCTCATGGGCTTTGCCTCGACAATCCGATGTCCAGTTTGCTAACAGATCAAATTTCATGCGCGGCCAGCAGGTTCTTCAAGGATAAGCAGCCGGATTAATTGTGGCATTTGCAACAAGTGCTTTGATAGGGATCAAGGTCAGATCCTTGCTTACATATTGATCCATGAAAATGTACGCAACCAGCTAAAAAGTGAATTGACAGGGATCAACGTCAGATCCTTGCTTTTCTGATTCATGAAACTCCTGGCGCAGCATAAGAATGCCAAGGGATACTTTCTGGCGTGATACATAAAAATCTACGCAATACGCTGAAATTTATGCTGGCATGCTATCCATATCAGCCCGTTCTTTCACCTCCTTCAGTTATATCACCTTCTTTGTTGAACTTCTATGATCTGAGTTGATGTATATTAATCATCGTAAGCTTAATCTATCACCTCCTTCAATTCTTTCACCTTCTTTGTTGAACTTCTATGATCCGGGTTGATGTATTTTAATCATTCATTCACAACATCCTAAGCTTCCTACACGAAGATCACATGCATGCTTGGAAATAAGAATCTAGCAAAACAACTCGTTCGCATAGAAAACATAGCACATTGCTCAACGAAATGTTTTTTCTTTCTTTATGTTATGGTGTTAAGCCCTTATGAGTTTTGTGAAAATGGAAAATTTCATGCCAAGGTGCAAACGGTGGTCCCTTCTTTTTTTCCCATTTTCTCCCCACAAAACCATGAGCTCTTGAGCTCAATGATTTTGTGGGCAAGTGGACACTAAGAATGCATCCATTGTAGGAAATGAAAGAAGTGCACTTTCATCCATACAAATATCGATCGCCACCAATACATTGTTTTCTCCCAAGGGCACACCTTGGCACATGTCATCATATGATGTAGAGAATATTATCCCAATGGCAACAATCTTTCCACTGACAAGCAAGTTGACTTTAACCCCCACTTTCAATGTGGCACTTGCATACATAGCATTTATCATAGTTCAGTATTGATATCTGATGGTGTGACTTAGGATGAAAATGCTTTACAAGATTTCATTGCACGACCAAGTCTTCCTAAACCTTGGTGCTTTGAATTTTAGCCAGCAAAATTTGGTTACATGGCCAAATCTTCACAGACCATGGTGCTTTGAAAGGGAGATAGCAAGATTTGTCCACACAACTAAATCTCCCGAGACATTGGTGCTTTCAAGAAGCCATCAAGATTTATCCACACATCCAAATCTACTTAGACCTTGGTGCTTTGAAAGAAGCCAAATCTCCACATACCTTGGTGCTTTGAAAGAAGCCCACAAGACTTGGCCACACGGTCAAATCTCCCTAGACCCTGGTGCTTTGAAAGGAGCCAATAAGATTTGGCCACATGGCCAAATCTCCTAAGACACTAGTGCTTTGAAAGAAGCAATAAGATTTGGTCACAGCCAAATCTATTCAGACCTTGGTGCTTTCAAAGAAGCCAGCAAGATTTGGATGCACGGCCAAATCCTTCGAGACCTTGGTGACTTCTTTCAAAGCACTGAGAAGATTTGGTTGTGGTGTTCTTTCAAACTTGGGGAGATTTGGCCGTGTGGCCAAATCTTGTAGGCTTCTTTCAAAGCACTAGGGTATGGGGAGTTTTGGCCGTGCAACCAAATCTTACATGCTTCTTTCAAATCACCAGCATCTGGGAGATTTGGCCGTGTGGCCAAATCTTTCAAAGCATTAGGGTTTGGGAAGATTTTGCCTTACTGCCAAATGTTGCTAGCTTCTTTCAAATCACTAGGAAGATTTGGCCACATGGCCAAATCTTTAAACGTTAAATTTAAAAATTGAAAATCCAGATTTTAAAATTTAAAATTTAAAGTTCAAAATTCAAAATTCAAATTTTAAAATTTAAATTTGAAATTTCAAAATTCAAATTTCAAGGGTCAAGTTTCAAGTTTAAAATTTTGAAATTCAAATCTAGAGATCCTACTTTCAAAAAAAATCGTACATGCTTTTCATGATTCACGCTATTACACTTTAAAATCATACTATTACTTTAAAAGCAAACCAGAAAATCTAAAACTATTAAAAAACCAAAACTTTAAAAGGCAAAGCTAAACAAACCTTTTAAACCAAGCATAAAAAGTAAAACTATGAGAAGGAATTGAATTCATCTTCATGGGGGATCAAGTGCTAGGCTCACCTTGTTCTCTCCCTTCCTAGATCTCAAATGTGTAACTAGGGTGGTTTGAGAGCCTTAGGACAATGTCTTAGATGGGGTAGTTCTTGGAAAACACTCCTCCATCCTTGGTTAGCTGATTGCAAGCAAAAAAGTTCAAAACTATGTCAAAATAAGAGGTCCCGGGAGGCTCCCCATCCCAGATTTGTCCTAACAATGTGCACTTAACTATGTAGGTTTTAAACTTCTATTACCAATTAAACTCTCCATAGGTTCCACACTCAATATTTGAATTAGAAAGAGGTCTTTTTTCTTTTTTTTTGGGCTCTGCATGCTTTTGGGGGGATGGCTCATTCCCCCCAAACCCATTCTTTCCCACGTTTTCCCCCCCTCTCCTCCACCTCTTGCATCTTGCTTTCTGGACGAAATCCTGCTCTTGTCTCTACACGCCCCTCCGTCCTTCCATAGGGTCTGCTGTTTCTAGCGCTCCTCTCTCCTGGAGTTCTCCTCTTCTTATCGCTCGTGACGCTCCTCCGGCGCTCTTCTCTTCGCCAGGAAAGCACTCTTCTCTCCACCAAAACCGTGGCTTGCTCCTTCTGCTCCTGCGATGCTCCGTGGTCCTAGAACCAAAACCGTGGTAGCTTTTGGGGGGATTGCTCCTCTCGGGCTCTTACAAGTCTTCTCCCAAGGCTCTTATGCATGGGTCAAGCTCTTGGCCTTCATCTACTTGCAGCTAGCTGGTTCTGCCTTCACGACACCGTTCAGATGCTTACCCTGATCTTCTGCTTCTCCCCTTCGGCTCCTCTTCCGTTTGCTAGCAAGAAAGATAACTCCTACAATTGCTACAGCTACTCTCTGTACAGCTCCTATGATTGCTTGCAATCCAAAGAGCACAAGCTCATGAACAACAATGGCTACTCAATCATCCAAGTAAGAAAACGAAAGAAATCAAAAGTGTACCTGATTCTTGCATGTTCTCCATTTTTTCCATTTCGAAACACCACGATTTGAAAGAAAGAGTCTTGTAAAAGTAGGAATCTTGAAGTGTGATTTGAAAGTAGGGTCTTTAGTATATGATTTGACTTTCAGATCTTGAATTTGAATTTTGAATTTTGTATCTAAGATTCAGAATTTCAATTTTGAATTTTAAATTTTGAATCTAAGATTTTGAATTTTAAATTTTGAATTTTTCATATTTGAAATTTGAATCTTAATATTTGAATTTTGAATTTTAAATAGGGAGATTTGGCCGCATATCTTCCTGGCTTCTTTCAAAACATACAAGATTTGGACACACAGCCAAATGTCCCTAGACCTTGGTGATTTGAAAGAAGCTATAAAGATTTGGCATCACAACTAAATCTTCCTAAACCTTGATGCTTTGAAAAGATTTGGCCACACAGCCAAATCTCCCTAGACACTCGTGATTAGAAAGAAGATAGCAAGATTTGGCCACATGGCCAAATCTCCCTAGACCCTCATGATTAGAAAGAAGATAACAAGATTTGGCCGCACGGCCAAATCTCCTTAACCCAGGTGATTTAAAAGAAACTAAAAAGATTTAGCATCACAACCAAATCTCCCCAAATCCCGCTACTTTGAAAAGATTTGGCCGCATGGCCAAATCTCCCTAGACCCTTGTGATTAGATAGAAACTATCAAGATTTGGCTGCACGGCCAAATCTCCCTAGACCCTCGTGATTAGAAAGAAGCTAGCAAGATTTGGCTGCACAGCCAAATCTCTCTAAACCCTTGTGATTTATAAAAAGCTAGAAAGATTTCGCATCACAGCCAAATCTCCCCAAACCTTAGTGCTTTGAAAAGATTTGGCTGCACTACCAAATCTTCCCAAACCCTAGTGCTTTGAAAAGATTTGGCCGCACAGCCAAATCTCCATAGACCCTCGTGATTAGAAACAAGCTAGCAAGATTTGGCCGCACGGCCAAATCTCCTTAGACCCAGTGATTTAAAAGAAGCTAGAAAGATTTGACCGATTTGAAAGAAGCTAGCAAGATTTGGCCGCACGATCAAATCTCTCCAGACCCTAGTGCTTTGAAAGAAGCCCACAAGATCTGGCCACAAGGCCAAATCTTCCCAAACTTTGGTGCTTTGAAAGAAGCCGGCCACACATCCAAACCTCCCCTTCTGGTGCTTCAAAAGAAGCCCATAAGATTTGGCCGCACGGCCAAATCTCCCTAGACCTTGGTGCTTTCTCAAATCTACAACAATGTCTAGTGTCAATTCTAGATTCTATTTCAGATATGTTTATCGATAATGTGTTTTGTCTAACATTAAAGATTATAAAGATGATAGTTTGTATATTGCTTGGATTTTTTACAGGAAAGACACAAATGTGAAGAATGTTGAGAAAGTTGTAAGTGGATTTGGAGAAAAAAGCATACCTTGGTACTTTGACATATATAGTATTGAGGGAGCATAGTTGACACGAGTTCACTTATTTGTTTTGTTACCTAATAAAAGTGCATACACTTGTGTTGGATCGGTACATCAAATCACAGAAGATGTGGTTGGAAAAGAGGGAGATATTGGATTGTTGATCATTATAAATCAAAATAAGAAATTTCTCTTGGATCCCAGTGATTATGAAGCATCTCGTATGAAGTCTAAAGTAGATGACAACATGCACTCAAGAGGCTGGATAAGTGTTGAATCAATTGATGGAAATGAAATTGACACAGTGACAACAATCATTGAATCATATCGCAAAGTTTCAGCAACATTAAAGAAGCGCAAGAGTGGGGAAGATAGTGGGGAAGGAACAAAGAAAGGAAAATCGACTATGGTTCAAGCACCAGGTGGTAGCAGAGAAGGGGCAAAGAAAGGAAAGCTAACTATAATTGATGTACCACAGGATGGAACACCTCCAGGGTATGCTAGCAGTTGTGGAAAGAAGCAGTGGTAGTGAATTGGAGCCAAGTGGAAAGGTCATAGGAAAAAAGGGGCAAAAGAAACCATCAGGCTTGGTGGAATATGAAAAATACTACCCATTCGGGTTGCATGCAACATTTCCAGTTCCAGTTGCAAGATGTCAAAAAGCTCCTCCAAGCTATGTATATAGAGGGTTGAACAAAGAGCATGTGGAGAGCTTGCCGAGAGCTTGCCGCAGACTTTGGTTATAACTCTAGGCCTCCTGCTGCTGTAGCGGATTTAATGCCTTTCAATTCTGAAACAAAGCAGTCCCTAGAAAGGGTAGATAAAAAGGATTTAACCAAGTGCCACTACTGGATACTATATGGACAACATTCAATATATGCTGCTAAAATATTCACATCTAATGATGATAACAGCACGGCCCAAAGAAAGAACTACTACCGCACCCACCAGGCGAGGATTGTAGTGAATTGTCCCGCACGCTTTTGTGTGGAGATATCAAAGATGGCAAACCTGGAGTCTCAAAATATCTTGAGACAATCTCCATACATTGATATACTTAAGCAGGTCAGGGGACAATGGATTCTCTTTAACAGACCCAAGAAAGCACAACAAGGGCTTGCAAAAGGACATCCAGATCGTGAGAATTGGACTGTAAGTACAGATTTTAATTATGAATCATTTTTTACAAGTCTGTTTTCTTAATTATTGCATTCTAATGGATTCATATATTTTATAGGCTTTCATTAACACTGGCAAGGTAACATTGGGCAATAGCTTTGCCACGAAGGATATACATATGGTAATCATAAGCGATGCCATTTATGATGGTTGGATCTCCATCCTTGAGGATTACATTGCAGGCAAATATTCACAAGATGGAAAATGCCGTAGGCAACCCACAGTCTCAATGTTTAGATGCTTGCGTGGATTGGGTGATGATCAAATTGGTCAAATTCAAAATGACATTAAGGAAGATAGAGAAGTCATAGACTGATGCCATGATTCTTGATATTGAAGGACGAGCTATGCAGATCAAGAGAGATGCTGCACTACAAGAAGAACTTTATATGTTTATATCGGTAGAATGGCCTTCTTTAATGTAAAAAATTTGGGATGAGTGCAGATTAGATATTAAAATTACTCTAGAATTGTATCATCAGACTCGTGGTTACTCTGACTCATGGTTAAAAGTGAAGCTTCAATAGGGCAAGGAAACTCCACCATTACCTGATGCTGCAAAGGGGTATCTGAGGTGGATTATGGGACAAAGTGAAGGTGCAAGTCATGGACCGAATTCCACCCAGCCTTGGAGGTTCTACACAGTCGGTTCAAACATGGAGGGAATGGAATTT
Organism: Dipteris shenzhenensis; assembly: GCF_047967505.1. Classification (NCBI taxonomy): domain Eukaryota; kingdom Viridiplantae; phylum Streptophyta; class Polypodiopsida; order Gleicheniales; family Dipteridaceae; genus Dipteris; species Dipteris shenzhenensis. The sequence goes on from NC_141620.1 coordinate 21,843,292, forward strand.
ATACATAATGTGTACCAAGAGCCAATGGCAATAGGGGTTGTTTTTTTGGATGTAATGTATGGACCAAGCAGAAGTAGAAATTGGAACAAGGATCGCTTTGAGTGTTTGTTGAAAAGCTTGATGACAATCCCTTCTCCCCCAGTGCAATTCCTTCTTGTGGTGTTCTTGACCATGGATCATGTATCATGTTTGAAGAATGCATTAAATAAGACATGCGGACAATATAAAATACACTTCGGTTGCCTTAATTTTGAAACTACAGATATATTTATCACTAGATCTATGGATGGCTTAATTGCCTGTGTACTGGTAAGTAAGGAAAAGCATTTCAACGATATTGAGCGCTATACCAATGCACAATGTAAGCCATCAATATATGTTGCAGATGAAAAATATGAAAAATCAAGCACTGTTACTAATGCAGTAACATTCTCACTGCCACCAACTTTGCAAATTGCTCTTTCGTATATTTTTACAATATATGCCGAAGTTTTTTCTTTTAGAGACGTATCAATACTCTCCAAAAACATAGTTCCCTTGGGAGTAATGCACATTACATTTATTAAGGGTTCGGCCTGCTTGCTAGTCCATCCATCAAACGCAAGAGTGCACCCATATGTAGGAATAAAGTCTAATATCTTTTTTTCAAGCAATCCACCACAGTTTGTTTGACTCTATCAAGATGATCCGTATGCATTTTATTATAATTTGGCAAAATAAATCCTGGTCTAGCACATGATTTCAAGGCATTACAAAATGTGTCATCTCTCATGACATTGAATGGTATATTTAAGAAATGCTTCTGTCCATCTTAAGTGCTCTTCATGCACTTGTTGTCAAAGAAATCCATCCTCTATAGAAGATTGTTCTCCCTTTTTTCTCTTCTTTACCTAACAGACATTAGTCGCATCAAAACTCACCTGCGACCCACTTGCTAGCATATCTACATCACCTTCATGTATGGATACACTCCTCGCATTTATTGGTGCTTCTCCTTCAACAGTCTCATTAACCTCAACGCTCACATCTTGTTGATTTACACAATTTCTTGTTAGGGTCGGATTAACCACTTTCTTCACTTTCTCTAAATATGATTTGCATAACGGAAGAACATCAGATGGAGTGCATGTGCAAGCTCCAACGTCACAGCCTATTTCGAGAAAATGTTGCTTGATGTGAGTAGAACCACCTATGAAATTGTGTCCATAATATTTACCCTGCAAGAAAGAAACCAAGGCATGTACTTTTTGTATCTCTATCACGTATGACCAAATCTTGCAGTTCACCATGCTTTTGAAGTTGACAAAATGCAAAAAACTAATATGAGTATACAATAGAAACATATTACAATACACATTTTATAAAAAACAACACATATCCTTTGAAAAACACGTTCAAGCATGCAATATATTAATTGTCATTCAATCACGCTCTTTTAAAATAATATAAAATATTCATTTCAAAAAAACTGTAAAAATAAATAATAAAAATTAAGATATTGATTCATTTCTATTGAAATAATATACTCAAATTGAAAATTATTCATTCACATTCTATTAAAAAAATATTATATATTCATTCAAAAGAAAGTGAAAGAATTGAGTAATAAAAAGAGATATGGATTCTTTTTTTTATAAAGAATACACTCAAATTAAAAATCATTCATTCACATTCTATTGAAAGAATATTAAATAGTAATTCAAAAGAAAGTGTAAGAATGAGACAACTCTTCTAATAACTTTTAAAACTTTCAATTCGTACACTTTAAAACTCTTTGTATTCTTTCACATTCTATTGAAAGAATACTACATATTCATTCAAAGAAAGTGTGAAAATACAAACACAAAATAAAATCATATTTCTCACATGAGATCTAGGGAACTCAATGAGGAGATCCTAGAACTCCCACATACAAAAATTCTCATAAGAGATCTAAGGAACTCAACAAGGAGATCTTAGAACTCCCACAAACAAATTTCATACTTTCATAGACACGAAAACAAGCCCATTTCTCACAAGAGATCTAAGGAACTCAACAAGGAGATCCTAGAACTCCCACATACAAAAATCCTCACAAGAGATCTAAGGAACCCAACAAGGAGATCCTAGAACTCCCACAAACAAATTTCATAATTTCATAGACACCGAAACAAGCCCATTTATCACAAGAGATCTAAGGAACTCACCAAGAAGATCCTAGAACTCCCACGTACAAAAATCTATTCACATGAGATCTAAGAAACTCAACAAGGAGATCTTAGAACTCCCACAAATAAATTTCATAGACTCAAAAACAAGCACATTTCTCACAAGAGATCTAAGGAACTCAACAAGGAGATCCTCAAACTCTCACAAATAAATTTCTCACAAGAGATCTAAGGAACTCAACAAGGAGATCTTAGAACTCCCACAAACAAATTCCAAACACATAAATATCTTAAACATTTTTATCACAAGAGATTGAAGGAACTCAATAAAGAGAACCTAGAACTCCCACAAACAAAAGAACAAAGACCAAAACCGAAATCCTCACAAGAGATCTCAGGAACTCAAAATGAGATCCTAAAGCTCCCTAACAAAAAATCCATCTTATTTCGGACCTTCTAGATTGCTTTCACAACCTTGAGGACCTTTCTTCTTCTTTTCCTTTTTTGATCTCTTATGCTCGACTGGGGAACTAAGCGTGAGATAAGAGACATAGGCAAACAGTGAGGTTATATGCAAATATGCAAGAACCTATTTGTACGAATAGGTATTCATATGAATAAAAGTTATTCGTACGAATCTGTGGGGATGATGTGGTGATTTATATAAAAAACGTGACGTGTCACCATTTTTTTAATCGATTTTTTCTTCCATTCGAATCATTCGAGCGATTTTCTCGATTTTTCCGAATCAAGAATTCGAATTTTTCTACTTAGGAATCTTTATTAGACACAACACTACTTTGTGGCAGCCTTTTGATGCTTTCTAGGTCTATCTTCTACTTCAATTGAAGAGGCAAGGTTTGATGATGCCATGACAATAGTAAGAGTGGAAATGATAATTCAAGTGAAGGAAACGAGTATGGAAGATGATTGTGGAAGAGAATAATGGAATGAAGGCCCTTACACAAAAGAAAAAGGCACTAAAAGATGTTAAGAAAAGGAGTTTAATTGAAGTTCTCTTTTAGAAGGGATGCATCAAAACAAGTATACCTTTCTTGAGATTTTTTTGTACAATATGTCAATCATTCCAAGCTTTACTTCTTCATTGAATCACTTGTTGTGACTAGGTTGCTTGGATGCACAGCTCATCTGGCTCAATGAGCTAGTGCAATCACATCCTGATTGGCTCTGGTTCCCTAATCTCATGCTCAAATACTACTTGCAGTCTCAAAACATAACATTCCAAGGGCACCACTGCTTCTAAATCAAAATCCATTTTAGGATTTAGGGTTTAGGGTTTAGGGTTTAGCGTGTAGGGTTTAGGGTTTAGGAATTATGGGTTAGAGTTTAGGGGTTAGGGTTTAGGGTTTAGGGTTAAGGGTTAAGGGTTTAGGATTTAGGGTTCAAGGTCTAGGGTTTAGGATATAGGGTATAGGGTATAGGATATAGTGTTTAGGGTTTAGGGTTTGAATATTAATTGCATTGTATTCTTAATTGACATTTTCATTTAAAAATCAAATTACATTGCACACTATATTTTTTATCATTGCACATTATATTTTATTTTTATCATTATACATTTGGCAATTCGAGTATTTTTCTTAGAATTAAATTGATTTTATTTTAAATACTTTAAATGTTTATTGGATGTATACAATAAATAAAATAGCATTTAAAAGATAGAATCAAGATAATTATCCTATAATTTAATTAATATAAGCTTCTTATGTATATTGTAAAATATTGTGGTTCATAAACATTTTATGATCATTTTTAAAATTAAAAAAACTTTTCAACATTTAGAATACAATGTTTTTGCTTATTTCATAGATTATTTAAACAACTCATTTCCTCTAGTAGACTGCAGCAACTATATTATTAATGACTCATTATACCATGCATAACAAAAGATACATTCTTGGATGCTAATTTCCTAGATAAAGACTAATATATAAAGAACTTTTCCTTATAATATATATATAGGAATAATGTAACACACTCTTCTAATTTCCTAGGTGACCACCCCTTTTCCTAGATAGAGGTATATATCTTAACTAGAGAATGAGACTTCCTATATAGGAATGCAATACACACGTCTTATTTCCTAGGAGAAAACCTCTTTTTCCTAGATAGAGGTTTTGATTTCCTATATAGAAATGTAACACACTCATCTAATTTCCTAGATGACAACCTCTTTGCCTAGATAGAGGTGTGCGTTTTATCTTTTTCCTAGATAGAGGTATCGATTTCCTATATAGAAATGTAGCACACTCATCCAATTTCCTAGATAACAACCTCTTTTCCTAGATAGGGGTATGCATTTTATCCAGGGAAGGAGTTTTCCTGGATATACATACCAAAATGCCTAGTTATATCTAGGAAATTTCCTCCTTTTTTCTAGTTTGTGAGGTTTTCCCTATATAGTGAACGGCTAGAAGTTCGTTGTGTCGAACATGTGTACATGTCATCATTTCTTGCTAGTTATGCGATCAAGTGGGTCCATATGTGCAATTGAAGGGACAATAAGAGAGGCTCTAGTATGAATTATATGTAGATACTCCCAACAAGTAGAGAAAATAGTAGTCTACTGAACCTGTTGACTTGCTTTACTATTGTAGGATGGGCAAGGCTGTGGAGTAGTAGGCACTACGATAGGTTCAGTCTCGTAAAAATCATGGTGGGGATTGAGGGCATTGAGGGCTTAGTGCACATTCCCATGTAGAGGAAATGCTCCACCACAAAGTGTGGGATATCCCAATTGGAGATGTCTCCCCGATTTTCGTCTTAGCTTCAAGAGATGAAATAACATTACTAATTCTGTTGTTGTTAAGAGCCACAGAGGCACTAAGCCCACACATGCATAAGGTTCTTAAAGAATTAGGTAGTTCACCTCATAAAGTTTTAGTGTATCACGTGCATTCAAAAGGAGCAGTATTTAAATTCAACTTTTCAAAAAAATGTAATAGGATTACAATAACGGGATAGATTTTAAATTTCAATTTAAAAAAAAATCACTTAGTCCATAAGTAAAAAGGGGTGTTTTTATTGAGGGAAAATTTTTAGTTGAGGGGTTTTTAAATATCCTTTGAACGCACATGATACATAGTGTTTCTTAGTAGTGCAACCCCCAAGGCTGCAACCCACACAAGGTGGTCAATTGGAGCTATTTACTTAATTGAATAAGAAATTTTCCATGTTGGGAAAGTTGAACTTATGGCCTTAAAAAAAACTACTTAAGAATCCCAATCATAAGGCTAAACAAACTTGGTCATGAGGTCATGATATCAAGTGGGCAAAAAATACATCAATCTTGTAAATAGGTTGGGAGGACCTCCGAATAATCTCATCCTTCCACTCATCCCTTCTCTTATGTTACTAAGTTTATTTAGCATGTTTCTTCATCCCCCTCCCCTCATTATGCCCCCCACTACCCCCTTGCAATAGCAAGCAATTATGCATTTTTCATACTTTTTCGATTGAAGGGTGCCTATTTTTTGCTAAAGTTTTGAACTAATAAAAAGAAGGCCAATCTTGTTGTTATTAATATATAACAAACTTACTGCAGATTTTGATTAAGTAGGGGGACATACTAGTAAACGCACATTCAACATTACCTATAAGAGTAACCACATAGCAATGTTTGCTAAAACCATGAATGGAAAGACATAATATGTAGTTCCTACAAATCTTACTAGCACCTTTTATGTGCATCACATAAGTATGCAATTTAGACTTCACAAGCTAGTTATACAATTCACTAGTATTCCATGGGAAGTGTCTCTTTGAGAAGTGTGAGAGACGTATACCCCTTGAGGTATACCCTAAAAGACATGCCAAAAAGCTATATTATAGAGACTCAAAATAAAGCTAGAAAAAGTGGGGCAAAAGTAATATGAGTCAAAAACTTGTGAACTTCTAGTCTTTGGATGAAGAAATCTCCATACTTCTCACCAAAGCCTCAAAGTTTGTTTGTGAGGACCCTTTGTGGGCGGTCTTTGCAGCATCTCTAAGTTGAAGTGCCCTTGTTCTCAATTCCGTGGCCTTTGATCCTTCTTGTATAACATTTCTTATCACCCTTTCTTACTAGCACCTTTTATGTGCATCACATAAGTATGCCATTTCATAAGCTAGTTATACAATTCACTAGTATTCCATGGGAAGTGTCTCTTTGAGAAGTGTGAGAGACGTATACCCCTTGAGGTATACCCTAAAAGACATGCCAAAAAGCTATATTATAGAGACTCAAAATAAAGCTAGAAAAAGTGGGGCAAAAGTAATATGAGTCAAAAGGCTTGTGAACTTCTAGTCTTTGGATGAAGAAATCTCCATACTTCTCACCAAAGCCTCAAAGTTTGTTTGTGAGGACCCTTTGTGGGCGGTCTTTGCAGCATCTCTAAGTTGAAGTGCCCTTGTTCTCAATTCCGTGGCCTTTGATCCTTCTTGCATAACATTTCTTATCACCCTTTCTTACTAGCACCTTTTATGTGCATCACATAAGTATGCCATTTCATAAGCTAGTTATACAATTCACTAGTATTCCATGGGAAGTGTCTCTTTGAGAAGTGTGAGAGACGTATACCCCTTGAGGTATACCCTAAAAGACATGCCAAAAAGCTATATTATAGAGACTCAAAATAAAGCTAGAAAAAGTGGGGCAAAAGTAATATGAGTCAAAAGCTTGTGAACTTCTAGTCTTTGGATGAAGAAATCTCCATACTTCTCACCAAAGCCTCAAAGTTTGTTTGTGAGGACCCTCTGTGGGCGGTCTTTGCAGCATCTCTAAGTTGAAGTGCCCTTGTTCTCAATTCCGTGGCCTTTGATCCTTCTTGCATAACATTTCTTATCACCCTTTCTTACTAGCACCTTTTATGTGCATCACATAAGTATGCCATTTCACAAGCTAGTTATACAATTCACTAGTATTCCATGGGAAGTGTCTCTTTGAGAAGTGTGAGAGACGTATACCCCTTGAGGTATACCCTAAAAGACATGCCAAAAAGCTATATTATAGAGACTCAAAATAAAGCTAGAAAAAGTGGGGCAAAAGTAATATGAGTCAAAAGACTTGTGAACTTCTAGTCTTTGGATGAAGAAATCTCCATACTTCTCACCAAAGCCTCAAAGTTTGTTTGTGAGGACCCTTTGTGGGCGGTCTTTGCAGCATCTCTAAGTTGAAGTGCCCTTGTTCTCAATTCCGTGGCCTTTGATCCTTCTTGCATAACATTTCTTATCACCCTTTCTTACTAGCACCTTTTATGTGCATCACATAAGTATGCCATTTCACAAGCTAGTTATACAATTCACTAGTATTCCATGGGAAGTGTCTCTTTGAGAAGTGTGAGAGACGTATACCCCTTGAGGTATACCCTAAAAGACATGCCAAAAAGCTATATTATAGAGACTCAAAATAAAGCTAGAAAAAGTGGGCCAAAAGTAATATGAGTCAAAAGGCTTGTGAACTTCTAGTCTTTGGATGAAGAAATCTCCATACTTCTCACCAAAGCCTCAAAGTTTGTTTGTGAGGACCCTTTGTGGGCGGTCTTTGCAGCATCTCTAAGTTGAAGTGCCCTTGTTCTCAATTCCGTGGCCTTTGATCCTTCTTGCATAACATTTCTTATCACCCTTTCTTACTAGTACCTTTTATGTGCATCACATAAGTATGCCATTTCACAAGCTAGTTATACAATTCACTAGTATTCCATGGGAAGTGTCTCTTTGAGAAATGTGAGAGACGTATACCCCTTGAGGTATACCCTAAAAGACATGCCAAAAAGCTATATTATAGAGACTCAAAATAAAGCTAGAAAAAGTGGGGCAAAAGAAATATGAGTCAAAAGGCTTGTGAACTTCTAGTCTTTGGATGAAGAAATCTCCATACTTCTCACCAAAGCCTCAAAGTTTGTTTGTGAGGACCCTTTGTGGGCGGTCTTTGCAGCATCTCTAAGTTGAAGTGCCCTTGTTCTCAATTCCGTGGCCTTTGATCCTTCTTGCATAGCATTTCTTATTACCCTTTCAACCTCACACCTATCCACAAGTCCATCATCCTTACGCTTCTCGAACTCGATACCAACCTTCCATTCCTCCACCACCATCTTGCAGTTCGTGTTTTGTTCCGCGGACAGTGGCCATCCAAGCATCGGAACTCCCATGCATATGCTCTCCATCGTGGAATTCCATCCACAGTGGCTCAAGAAACCGCCCACAGCTTTGCTTGCTAGCACGAGAAGTTGCGGTGCCCACGCCACCACAATCGCCCGCTCTTTCGTTCGATCTAGGAATCCCTCCGGCAGAATTTGCGATAGCGGCGTCCCTGCAGGTCCCGAATTACGAGTCACCCATATGAACTTCTGATCGCTGTTCTCTAGACCCCATGCTAACTCTTTCACCTGAATTGCAGTGAGGCTAGAAATATTGCTGCCGAAGGCAACATACAAAACCGAGCAGGCACTTTGATGTTCGAGCCAGTCCAAACACGTATTGTCTTCTGGCAAGAGGCTTGTGATGCACCTGTCTTGTAGCTTCGTTATGGCAGGCTCGTCGATGTGGAACAAATCAGGCGGCAGCAGGGGACCAAGGGGAAGAATTCGGACCTTCTCTGCCAAGGCTTCAACGACCTGTCTCTCAAGCTCAGTAAATGAATTGACTAGTACCCATTGCGCTTCGTTCATGCGTTTGAATTGCTCCATGAGGGCAAAAACTCGAAGTTCCGACAGGCTGTTGCCAACGAAAAAAACTAGCGGGAGATCTCTGAGGGGAAGTGGGGAGATGCCTGGAATGCAATCGACGATCACGTCATCTGGATCCAGATCTCCTGCTTGGGCTGCAAAGTAATATCGATTGTTGTGAATGAATGCGAAAACAAGACATTGCACATTTTTATGTCACACAAATGAACCACACCACGTTCTCACCTCCACGAGGCAGGAAACCCTTGGAAATCAAGAGAGGTACATGCAAGTAGAACGAGAATGCAGTGGCACTAGCCGCCCAGAACGAAACTCTGGGGATGTTAAATCCCGCAGCCACGTCTGCTGCCCAGTCAAAGAAACAGTCGGCAATGATGCAAGAAATCGGAGTGTCCTCGCTGTTTATCCTCTCTATCAGAAGTTTCACTTCTGTTCCGACTCTCTCCAGACAAGACGGCTGTAAAACCTGCAAAGGGTTGTCATGATCTGCTTGCGGTGGAAGGCCATCTGGAATTTCCACGAGACGAAGAAGATCAGGGGCTGGAGGCGATGGCGGTGCGGCGATACGAGTGGATTGCTGGAGTTTGGAGTGGTTACGAGGGGTATTAACAAAGGTGACGATGATGCCGTGGGAGGCCAATTTGAGGGAGAGGTGCATGATGGGAGTGATATGGCCTTGGAGAGGGAGAGGAACGACGAGTGCATGCGGTGAAAGATGCTGAGTGGGGAGCTGCAAAGATTGACGATTCATGTTTGCAAGATGAGATGAGCCTATTAGTGTTATCGCTCTTGTAGATATCTGCTCGATCACATGTAGATGCTCGATCACATGTAGATGGCAGATCACATGTACTTAGCTGCCCCTTCTTTCTGCTAAAGTTACGTAAAGTGGTGAGATTGATGAGTGGTGGTCTTGCTCGCTCTTGTAGATATATGCTCGACTTTTATCAATGAAGAAGATGCCAGATCACATGTACTGATGAATCACAAAAAAGCTCGAAATATATATTACCAGGAGTTTTTTAGGGGCTTGTTGAGAGTTGTGGTGCCATGAGCACTTGTAGAGCAAAGGTATGAGTAAAGGGCAAGCTGCCACATGGCATGGAGGACATATCCCACATGTGAGTAAGCAAATGGATGCAAGTACCCTCACCTATAAAAGGGAGGTTCATTTGACGTAATATCAATCAAGCACTTTGCACTATCTCAAGATTCTCTTTATGAGTCCAAGCTAATCTATCTTGGAACCTAATTGACTTGAGATACATGTCATGAGCACTCTCTTCATCATGTTTCCACATAGGTTCCATCCACCTTAGAGTGCTCCATAGATCCTGAGGCACACATGTTTTGTCATGGTATCAGAGCTTAGGTCTAGTATCCTAGATTAGTTATATGCATGCCTTAGGAACTCGTGAGTTCTCCTAGGTTAGTTTTTAGTTTCAGATCGAGAGTTTCTCTTGAGTGATCTTCACTTCTGTTGAGAGACATTTCTATTCATTTTGCCTTGAAAAAAAAAATTTCCGTTCATCTCTTAGATATTTCCGTCATTCCTTTGAGAGTGAGTTGTTCGAGTGTTTCTTTATGAGGATTCATGTGAGAGAGATTTCTTCTAATGAAAGAAAGAAATATCATTGAAAGATTTCACCTTGAGAGTTTAGTCTACCTAGTATTGAGAGAAAGAGAGAGTCGTTTATCCATAGAGAGCGATTCCTCTAAGAATTTGGTCTGAGTTTGTGATCGTACACTCTGAGAGGTCTCTACATATATATAGAGAGAGAGTGCTTAAAGCACTACTGTTGGCTAAACCTACCCACCAGAAGGCAACACAAGCCTTGACTCCTAAGGCAAGCTCCAACTACGACAGTACTGCAGGGAGATGATCGACCAGCACACAGGCTGAAGTGCTTCAACGAGCCATTCTACCGACAAGCGGTTCCAAGCGCTCTTGCTCCTCCAAGCTCCTTTAAGCTTAATGATTCCTGTACTACCGCAGCCTATAGTGCTCATGACGCCTATCCATTAGCACGACAGTCTCCAGTATCAGATGAATCCCACCCGAATGCCCGGGCACTCCAACCTACACTTCGCCTTCTATTACATGCCTCTCGTTGGAATTAGTGTGGCCGGGTCACGGCTATCCCTCGCTCTGTCGAATAGCCTCTCCAACATCTAAACACACTACAACAGCCAACCTGAGGCTCCTGCAGCTCTCTGCGCCATCTCCGATGACCGGTCAGCAGCAGCCCGAATAGCAAAGCCCAAGCTTCATCGACCTGCTCCCCAACAACGAAACGCTCTTGGCCATCAATAACCAAGAGTTGCAGCCAACAACTCTTGGTAGCTCCACCTCGGCTGACCAACTCTGCAGCATCTTCACGTCGCCGTCGGTCGTCGTCGTCGCAAGTTCGCCGCAGAGAAGCTTCAAGCTTCTTCTTCCTTTTCCAAAGTCTCAGAAAAGACACGTGGCAGACTGTGGTTAATTTTAGGTTAGATTAATGCTTTGGTTGAAATTTTGCCACGTGGCAGATAAGGGTATAGTCAACTTAACACACCATGGTTAAGTTAGAGTTAGGGTTAGTTAAGCCACATCAGCATGCACAGTCAGTAGTGCCTTCTAAGCACACAGCCTCTTGTTAAGCACAGTATGGAATTCAGCATGTGAATCCCTGTGCCACATCATCAAAGGCCCTCTTCTTCACAAAACCTTCAACAAGGCGTAACTTGCAATCCAAGAAGAATTTGCACATGCTCCAAAAAAGGAAAAGTGATCGTCTTTTCGAGCTCTACGTGCCTATCAAGTCAGAATCATTGTATGCAATTAGACACTGCCAATATTGAAAGAAATCAATTGGTAAGACCTTTGCAACAAATGGTAAATCAAAGCATGAATGCACACATAATTGTCATAAGCATGCCAAAAGCACAAGTGCATGAGATGACCATAGCAGGAAGCATGGCATCCACACACAAAGCATCAAGGCACATGGAAGAACAAAGCATCATGCATCAAGCTACGTCAAGAGAAGAAGCAAACGCCATCAACATCAAGCATTGAGAAACAAAAACCTTGCCAACCTTGCCTATATTTTGTAAATCAAACCTGACCACCTGAGAGTAGCTATGAAAGCACCCAGGGGAGGTATTGACATGTAAACCACACTTTACCACCTTAAGTAGCAATGCAAGCACTAAGGGGAGGTGTTGGAATGTAACTCACATCTGACCACCTTGCAGTAGCCAAAGGATTATGGCACCAAGGGGAGGTGTTGAGAGTTGTGGTGCCATGAGCGCTTGTAGAGCAAAGGTATGAGTAAAGGGCAAGCTGCCACATGGCATGGAGGACATATCCCACATGTGAGCAAGCAAATGGATACAAGTACCCTCACCTATAAAAGGGAGGTTCATTTGAAGTAATATCAATCAAGCACTTTGCACTATCTCAAGATTCTCTTTATGAGTCCAAGCTAATCTATCTTGGAACCTAATTGACTTGAGACACATGTCATGAGCACTCTCTTCATCATGTTTCCACATAGGTTCCATCCACCTTAGAGTGGTCCATAGATCCTGAGGCACACATGTTTTGTCAGGGCTAACCACCCTTCTAGTATAGTTGGCTTTTCAATAGAACTTGAGTTAAGTAGTAAATTGTCTTCTTTGAAAAAAAAAAACAGTAAATTGTCTTTGCATTTATCCATATTTAGATATGATGGTGGTCTCTTTTCAAAATTTGGAAGAGTAAAACTTGGTTGTATACTACCTAGGTATATAGCTTTAGGGGCTGACTATACATTTGGCTTTTCTATATAACTTTAGTTTTAAAGCAATAATTCGCCATTTATCCGTTCTTGGATATGACTGATCCAGTAAGCTGGATCTTATAATTTGAAAATGTTGCATTTAGTTGGATTCAAAGGTTCTATTTTCTTATGACTACTTCACTCATGATGTGTGATCAGATGGTAATTCTAATAGTGTGATACGTTCTTATAGTCTATCTCAGCTTAATGCTAGTTCTCATTCTAAACTATTGTTATTACAGCCTGATTAACCGACCGAATGCTAATCTAGGTTTGTGAACTAGATGCAAATTCATTGTTATTACAGTTTGATTCTAGCTTAATGCTAATCTGAGCATGTGAATTACATGGTCCCTCATGCACAATCATTGTCATTTTAGTCTGATTCCGACTGGATGCTAATTTGAACCTATGAATTAGATGGCCCCTCATTCACACTCATTGTCACCAAAACAAGTTCGGTGGTTGTTTGGGATTAGTATACTATTTGGGATTTACATTTTCCCTTGTTTGGAGAGAAGATTGATTGGGATTTACTGAAACAAGGGCGGTGGTTGTTTGGGATTTACTAAAGGTTATATTTTGCGGGGGTTGCAGGTAATCCTAAACCAACACAAATGCATTTCATTTCCAATGCCTACCTCCTCTAGCCTTAACTAGTGTTTGAGCTGACCCAATCATGATTCTGATGGTCAATGGTGCAGAGCTTGAGACATGGCACTCTATGCATTTACTCATGAGCACAAAGACTGTTGCTCTACCTTTGGCCTGACTACATCACATAGCCTTTGCCTTGCCATGTTTGCTGACCACCATGCTGGTTTAAGCAATGATGTTGGCATGGAGAGACCACCCCGTTGGCATGAAGACCACCATGGCATGTCAATCTCTAAAGAGGACTCCTCAAGGTCCATATCCGCAACCACCGCACTGGATGTTGGAGCTATTTTAGTTCTAAACCAAGGAAAATAGTGTTATTTTGGAGATATTTTAGTCGTATTACTCCGAGTAAAACAATTTCTCAACCATCGCACACATTCTTGGAGCTATTTTAGTTCCAAGCTAAGGAAAATGTAGACATTTGCAATTTAGTATAGTTTCCTTGCAACCACCGCGCTGGTTATTGGAGTTATCATAGTTCTAAACCACTGCGCTAGTTATTGGAACCATTTTCACTACAGTAACAATAATTTTTTCAACAATTTCTTGTGCAATGATCCCTATGGTTGCAGTAAAATGTAAATGAGGCATAATTATGCCATTTGTTCTTCTTTAGTGCTAACATCCATAAGATGCTAGCACTTTTCTTTGTGACACTTTTAGCACTTGTCAACACCACCACTGTGTGTAGGACTGGGTGTCACTTTTGCCCTTGTTAGCACTTTCTTACACTTTTGACCTGGTGCCTTGTATGCAGGGGACAATATGAGCACCTCGTAGTGCTATCGTAGGTAGTACTTTCTTAAAATCTTGACTTGGAACTCCTCGTATGCATGGGACAATACGAGCACCTCATAATTGAAATAACCTTTTTCATAGAAACTTTTGTCAAGGCACTAGAAGAGGGAACTCATCTTGGAGGTGAGCTCAATTGAGCACAACATTCGATAGTAGACAGGGAACTCAATACGGTGGTGAGCTCCAGCACACTGACGCATGCTCTCAATGTGTAGAGCTGATCACCAAGTTGATTTCCTTCCCCAGTGCCAAAGGTTTTGTGCAAAAGTTGCAGGTACTTAATCTTCCAAGATTTGATGGGCGGGAGGTGTGAAAATTCGAAATTCATGGGAGTAGCAAAATTTCAGCCGTCGGTTTTTCCCCCTCTGGCAATACACGTCAGCTGAATTGGATATCCTAAACAAGTGCAATGTGGCCTAAAATTCTTTAAAAGACAAATAGGCCAAAGGGCATGCTATCAAGTTTGATGCTATGTATTATTAAATGCAATGACCTTTGGCATGCTTATGAGCCATATAGCAAGCAAGTGCATGGAAAAAGAAACAATTCAAAATTGTAAATAGTGTTGGATTTATTAAAATATATTTTCATATGCACAAATTGCACTTTCCCAACTTCTTCCATTTTAGGGTGAATCTAGATACCAATACCAAAAACTATCAATGTTTTAAGACCACCATGTAGTAGTCCCAGTCGTTTGGATTCCAAATTTTAAATCCGTTTTGGTTTTCAACAAATCAAAAAAAAGTTATGGAGCGTGCCCTCAAATGGGTATGCATCACTTTAGCACAACATTGGGAGGCCCATTAACCCATGCATAATGATCTCATTTAGGTGTGTCCTTGGGTTGAGAAGAAGCTCATGTAGTGTACTTTTGAATGATTACTTGGTTGCATGTATGTATAGAATAATAATTTGATGTTTTTGAATAAATTGCTATATCCTATAGTCTTTAGGATGCATGCTTCACATGCAATAGAGCAATTGTAATGCTTTAACAGTCTTATTCAAGATCCTTATTCTATAAATTTTTGCTCTCATGTTCAAGTTTGGAATGTGTACTACAACTTGAAGACAAAGTTTGCCGAATTTCGTTAAGCAATGCATAAGTTATGGGTCATGTATATAGAAAAGTCCCTAAACCTCACCAAAAATGGCTACACCCAAGCAAACAATGACCCAAATGGCAAAGGAGCTCATAACGGGCCCCCCATCACTTGTTACATGCACAATAGGGGGCTTAGAAAGAGAGGGGAATGGAGAGGAAGGTGGGGTGGGGAATGGAGAAGTGTGGGAGAATGACAAGAAAGGGGGAGCGGGCATGTAGTGGGCCCCTTCCTATAATTGCAATTAGGAGTTGGGAATAAAGAGGAAAGGGGGAGAAGAGCATATTCGAAAAAGAGGTGTGAGGGGGATGAAAAAAAGAGGAAGAAGGGAGGGGGGCAAGAGGAAGAAGGGAGGGGGGCAACCTGGGGGCAACGACCCTCACCTATCGAATACTCAATAGTGGTATTTTAAATTTTCTTGCTTACATGTGTTTTATGGTTTTTAGAGAGTGATCGCCTTGGATATGCCAACAGAAAAGAGAAAGCTGCTCCTGCGAGAGAAGCCAGAGCCACCTCTAGCTCTAGCTCCAAAGAAGAATGCCAAACAGAAAGAGGAACGAGGTGCAGGAGAGAACAAGAAGCAAAAGAAAAAAATCCTCCAACAAACAGGAGGAGAGTCGACATGCAAGGCTCTTCTACTACTAGTTCATCCTCATTCTATACCTACAGGTTTGTTTTTTCTCTATGTCTTGTCTGCACATCGTTTATTCTGTGTTCAGGGAGATGGAAAGCTCTGAAACTGGAGTATCCAAAGCAAAGGATGTTGTGCCTTATGAAGGAGGATTTTCATGCTGAATATGGACTTAGTTTGATGGGAATGGATCCATAAACCTTAAAGGAGGATCATCTGTCCAAGAGGGAGTGGTTGGGTGTGTTTAAAACTTTCAGAGATCCATCCATGTATAGAATTAAGTGCAACGGTGTTTTTCCTGAAGCATATAGGGATTTTCTTCTTTTCCACAATAAGGTGTACCAAAAACAATGCCCTACTAATATGTAGGTCACAGTGACCTTTGCAAGGGCGTATGAAAAATAGTTTAGCTCGGTTGCAATTGAGTAGGGCAGTTCAGTCAATTTTACATGGGCAGCTTTTGTAGAGCAGCACGTCGAGGAATTAAAGAAAAGTGACTATTTTGAGAGCCACACCATTAAGTGGAAGAGAAATAATGAAGGAAGTTCTGCAATCCATGATGATGAGGAATATTACTTTTAGGATGACATTCTTAGAACAGATGAGAAGGGGCATCTTGAAAAACTTGGAAGTTCCCATCAAGAAAATCCTTATAAGAAACTACCCGAATACCTATTGTTGCAGTTGGATAATTGTGGTTCTGAAAACAAGAATAGGTACTTGTTTGCATACCTATCATTACTTGTTGCTCGAGGGATTTTCAAGTCAATTCAATTGGGATTCTTGATGGTTGGGCATACACATGAGGATATTGATGCAATGTTTAGCAAGTTTTCAGAGAGGTTAAGAACTAGCCAAACATTGACATTTGCACATCTCATGGATACTTTTAGATAATGTGAGGAGTCTTCTCCAACGCCATTTTTGGTAACGGAAGTCCGTGATTTCAAGAGCTATGTCGATGGATGCCTATGCGATGGGCAAGATGCTTTAGTGGGACACTCAAAGCCTCTCTAATTTCGGTTCTTTATGCGAAATGAAGTTCCTATCATGTAATATAAAGTGCATCCATGATCATTAGATTGGCAACCAAGTGAAGGTGGCATTGAGTTATGGAAGAGACATTCGGATGGTCATTTAATGCTACCAAGTGGAGAGCCACCTTGTGTAACCATGTTCGAGTATGTGAAGGATCACTCAGATGTGATAGTTGGTATTAAGGAGTATGTACACTTTTGGGAAAAATGGGCACACCTGCAAGGTCTAAAGTATTGGAAGAACATGATTGATGAGCTTGATAAACCAAACAATAGTGTAGAGGGCATGTACGAGAGATTTTGGCCAAAGACGCAACATATTGATTGTGTGCAAGTAGTTGATAATGAAAACGATGAGTTTCAAGGAATTGAAGAGTTGAATGATCACTACTGTGGACCTCAAAGGAAAAAGCCAAAACAATCATTTGATCCTTTTGGTCCGACCAGTAGAAAAAATTTACCCAATTTGGCTAGGCATTGCTCAAACTGATGTATAGAAGGATAATAAATCTAAAAATTTCAAGAAGGTTTTCATACAATATTGGGCACCTATATGCAAAAGACGCAATGCACAAATTGAGGAGGTGTATGCTGATTGTTGGAACAAGATTTGAATGTGCAATAAAGGTGATCCTCCATGTTGGGAATCTGTTGATGCTATTGTATGGTCATGGTTCCAAAAGGTAACCTCTCAAAGAAGGTTTCCTTGAAGAGCAGCAACCTCCCCATCAAGGTGAAGATACCAATCATTGCACACCAGCAAGCTTTATCCAGTTTGTCTCATAGAGTAGATTCCGACTCTGATGCTAACTCCATAATGGAGAGAAGGTACTTGAAAAGCATGACTTTTTTTTCCTTGCACAACGATAATTTTATTGAATACTGACAAATATTTGGAAGGTATGACATTGATCTTTTTCCTTTATCTTTGTTTTTGCAAACCATTGCTTTGTGGTTGCAAGTTATGCACACTCGACAAAATATCAAGGACTAGTGTTGCATTCTTACTTTTTCTCCAACTAAACTAAAATGGTGTTTTTGAACACCACCTTTTTTCGAGAAGAGGCAAAAAATGCTTGGTTAAACTCAAACATATGATGTTTTTTTCTTGGCTAATGCAGAACATGCACACTCCAAATTGTGAGTTTCATATACACGGCCAAATCTAGGGAGAAAGTCAATGGAGTGCACTCAATGCATTATAATTGCAACCCCTCAAAAAATACCATGCATTGGTCGAAACCTCAAAATTTGACATTTTATTTATGTTGATGCAAACCATGCATATTTGCGAGATTTGGATGGACTGCCAAATCTATGGGGAAAATCAATGAAAAACATTGAATGTTACATAATTACAACCCTCAAAAATTCCCAAATTATTAGGATTTTCCCAAATTCTCTAATATGGTGTTACTTTGTCTCTAATTTCCAATTCTGAGGTTATTTCCACCTACAATTATGTTGTAGCATAGGTGTTCACAATTGTAGAATAGAGATTTATGTTGTAGTCTGGTGAGAGGTATAGGCTAAAGCATGAAATATATCTCTTATATGAGCTTAGGTGAGAAAGTAGTGTTGATTATTAGGAATAGTTTATAGTTTTAAGATGAGTATAGGGTTGAAAAATATAACTAGGGGTTTAAGGTTGAGAGAGGGTTGTACGTTTTAGGATGAGTTTAGTGTTAAGGAGTAGAGAGCTAGTCTCCTTCAAGGAGTCATGTGGTTAAGGGTAAAGGAGAAGTGAACAAGAGGAGGAGGATTCTCCAGCCCTTGCAGATCAAACTGCACAAGAATTGCAAGACATTTTGCTAAAAGACAAGGGCTCAATGAGAAAATCTTAAGAGCAATATGAAGATTAAGCCAACAAATTGTACTTACATACTTGTTCTCCAGCCCTTGCAGATCAACTGCATAAGAATTGCAAGACATTTTGCTATGGCTTGCAAGGGTGAGGACATGCTAGTATACATTACAATGTAAGAAAGCATGCACATGAACACAAAACTAGATTGCATACTTAGGAGATACTCAGCCCAAATGAGTGGTGTTTTCTTTCCATTAAGAGATACTTATACATGTTCTTGAGTTTCTCTCCCTACACAAAGTGTACGTCAAAGATATTAGTATTTCTTTCTCTAGCACAAAGTGTAGGTCAAGGAATTTAGAGTTACTCTATTTAGGACAAAGTGTAGCTCAAGGATTTTCTATCTCTACACAAAGTATATGTCAAGGAATTCAGTCTTTCTCTCTCTAGCACAAAGTGTAGCTCAAGGATTTTAAGTTTTCTCTCTCAGAATAGATTATGCTTTTGCAAGTATGTTTAGATTTCTTCTAGAGTGTTTTGGCTATGCCTATTCTATTAGATCCTTCAAATCTACTTTCAACCTCAAGTTACACACACAATGATCCTATATTGGTTGCTCTTGACTATGCCTTTGATCCTTGTTCCCATGGGGGTGACAACTCTAATGGACCAAGTTGATTACATATCCTCAAGTTATGCTTGATAATGTAGTCAAAATTGGGCTAGTATTTTCTTTAGCTAGCTATAATGGTAGAGGTATTGCTAGGGTCTGAGTTGGTGAACTTGTTGCAAATCCATGCCTGAACTCCATAAAGTTTTTGTCTAGAATCCAAAAAGAGAATATCAACTATTTTTTCAAATAGACAGACATATTGCCCTTCAAGTGATATGATTGGTGGTTAGAGGAGATGACTTTTAGTTTAATCATTTGTCTTTTCATTTGTATTGAAGATAAGGATGGTTAGATGTTAATCAATTGGTGGGGAGACTTCCATGGTTATTGCCAAAGCTTCATTATAATCAACACTATCCTTGAGGGTTTAATCATGGATGCCTCTCATTTATGATGCACTTGAACCTATTGTTCCATTGACATATCTACACAACAAAGGTAGTGAAATTCTATGGCAAATTAATATTAAAAATAGAGAAAAAGATGCAAAATGGATGCATGGGAGCCAACTATATAAGCAATATAGACAAGGCAATCCAATGTTTCATATCCTATAGCATCACAATCAACAATTTCAACCAATATCTAAACTATGCTATTATGGAATTAGAGGATCAAAAGCATGAAATGGAAAGAAAAATGAATCCTTTACTCCACAAAAGGATGCAACAAGTAGAGATCAACTTTTAAAGAATCAAAGAAAGCATGTCAAAGTAAATGCAACAACAAACTCTAATGCAAAAGGGTCTAGCTTTTAGAAGAAAGTAAGAACGATACAATATAGATCATGGTGACCCTATAGCAAAAACAACTATTGATTCTAGATTGCTTGAAAAGGAAAGAAGAGATAGATCATTCACTCTATCAATTGCAAGTCTCTTATAATGCCCTTAAAAAATAATTAGTGCAATTCCAAGGAAGATTGGTACAAAAAGAAATAAATAAGGGCAACACAAGAAAAAAACATAGAGTTGTAGAAAAGCCTCAAAGACTACAAGCACTAGAGTGAGAATGTATTTGATCAAAGGAGCAACTAGTGAATGCCAACATAGATATCAATGCTCAATCCAGGTGTTAATGTAGCTACCATCTAGGCTATATGATCAATTGCTTGCAGGTCATTGTTTGCTTGGGTGTAGCCATTTTTGGTGAGGTTCAGGGACTTTTCTGTATATAGCTACCTTGCATGACCCATAACTTATGCATTGCTCAATGGAATTTGGCAAACTTTGTCTTCAAGTTGTAGTACACATTCCAAATTTGAACATGAGAAAAAATTATGGAACAAGGATTTGGAATGAGACCATTAAAGCATTACAAGTTCTATGTTGCATGTGAAGCATGCATCCTAAAGACTATAGGATATAGCAATTTATTCAAAATCATCAAAATTTTATTCTATATATACATGCAACCAAGTAATCATGAGGTAATCATTCAAAAGTACACTACGTGAGCTTCTCCTCAACCCAAGGACACACCTAAATGAGAACATTAGGCATGGGTGAACAGGCCTCCAATGTTGTGTAAAGTGATGCATACCCATTTGAGGGCACGCTCCATACCTTTTTTTTGATTTGTTGAAAACCAAAACGGATTAAAAATTTGGAACCAAACTAGTGGGACTAGTGCATGTGGTCTTAAAACATTGATAGTTATTGGAATTGGTATATAGATTCACCCTAAAATGGAAGAAGTTGGAAAAGTGCAATTTGTGCATGTGAAAAGATATTTTCATAAATCCAACACTATTTACAATTTTGAATTGTTTCTTTTTCCATGCACTTGCTTGTTATATAGCTCATAAGCATGCCAAAGGTCATTGCATTTAATAATACACACAATCAAAATTGATAGTATGCCCTTTGGCCAATTTGTGTTTTAAAGAATTTTATGCCACATTGCACTTGTTTGGGATACCCAATTCTGTTGACGTGTATCGTCAGAGGGGAAAAAACCGACGGTTGAAATTTCGCTACTCCCACGAATTTCAAATTTTCACACCTCTCGCCCATCAAATCTTAGAAGATTAAGTACCTGGCCCCACCTTGCAAACGCCCTGCAACCCCCACGCACCTCGACGTGACCTTGCGTAGAATTTGGTTTGCCATTGTCTTCTTTCGAGTAAGTTTTCTTTTCTTTGCTTTCCTCACCAGCTAGCTTCTCTGGGTCTATTTTGGACTGATTGTGGCCATGGCATCAATGGAAACATGTAGCTCTCCATGGGTTGCAAGAGAAGCAGACAGAGGCTACAAGATAGGAAAGCTGAAAAGCCAGGTCAAGGCACAAGGAACAGAGTGCGGGTCGAGGAAAGCGCTGGCACGGTATTGAATCGACAACGGAAGACACTTTTGCAACATCTGCAAAGGGAGAAACAATGAGAAGAAAGAAGACTCCTTGCAGAGCAACGGCAAGAAGCGATTGCAGATGCACGCATTCGATCGTTGCCATTGGAGTGAAGAACATGAGCTGTGGTGTCACAATTAGTGGGAGCATTCGAGGCATCAACATCAAGCCATTCAGGTTATTACCAATCTTGAGTCTTCACAAGCTTTAACCTGCACCCTAAAGTTCGTAGAGTAACAATGTTCAGAGTGTCTTCATTCAAGTGAAAAACACAAACACATCTCCACTCCTGACAACAAGGTACCAGCAGTCGGAGTATAGTCGAAAAGTAGGCGGACTATAAAAGACTATCACGAGATGTAAAGAGGACAGAGAGGAAATCTTGCAAAAGGTAGTATGCTTCTTGTATATTATGTTTTAACAGAGAATGCATCAACTCAACAACTCAAACTCTCAACAGGAGCTAATACAAGTTTTTATAGCCATCCGAGATCAATCCTACTATTGTAAGGCAACAGTAAGTTTCAAAATGTAACAGTCCTAGTCAAAAACATTATGTGGTGGATCATGTGGTCACCCTCTAGTACGAAGCTCGCTTGGATTGCCTACTGCTTGACAACTGGGGAAAGACGGACCTTAACAACTGTGGGATTCGAGGGTACTACCATAGAGCCCCTTGGCCAAACCAAGAGTCACCACCAAGACTTTCTTTCTCTGAACAAGCACAAACACTCCCACTGCAGGAAGGAAGAAGATAAAAAGGGGGGTGAGGCGGAGAGATATCAGAGGAGGAGGTGAAGACGAGGCGAGGAGGGGAGCGAAAGAGGGCAGGCTAAGGGAAGGAGGCGGAAGGCAAGGAAGGAGGCGAGAAAGGGGAGGAGGGGCAGTGGGGGATGGCAGGGAAGAGGGGGCGAAGAAACGAGGGGAGAGAGGTGGAGAGGGCGAGGGGGAGGCAAGGAAGTTATGGAGGAGACTGGGAGGCAACGAAAGGAGGACCGGGGGGAACGACGGGAGGTGGAGGAGGAGATGGTGACGGGAGGACAAAGAGAAGGCGAGGGAGATGAAAGAAATGGCGGGGGGGCAAAAGAGCAGGCAGGGGAGGAGGCGGGGGGCAGAGGGGGAGGACGGAAGAGCCAATGAAGGGGAGCCTGGTGGGAGGCGAAGGAGATGGCAGGAGGGGGCCGAGGAGAGGGTGACAGAGATGGCGAGGGGGGTGGAAGAGATGGCAAGGGAGGAGCTAACGAAGGGGAGGGGAGGTGGAGGAGGCTGCGGGAGGGAGGAGTTAGCGAGGCAACAAGACAACAGGCAACAACTCTAGGAGCTCGGCTTCGCCCTAATAGCCACTGTCTTGTGCACATTGACTATCAGTTCAACGTGCAATTCCACCTCCTCTCTAGCTTTTTGATCATGTATTTCTATCACTAGAGGGTTCTATAGAATTTGATTAAAGATTTCACAATTCAATTATAGGCTCCATGCTTTGGTTGGGGAAAAAAAAGGGAGGGAAAGGAAAAAAAGGAAAACTTCAATGTTTCAAGGACAATTCGTTGCTCTATGGATTCGTCAATCTCCATCAAATTATACTCTCTCATGCACTTGTCTCGTTCTCATTGTTCTCTCTTTTTTGTGGCCTCATACTACGTCACAAGGAACTTTTGTCCATTCTATGTAGCAAAAAAAAAGGATTTGCTAGATTCTTTACTAGATAGAAATACACATATCTAGTAAAAGTCCGAACTAGAGAAAATTTCACTATATTGGGAAAGAAAAATCACTACATAAGGATTCTTTGAGAGAATGTTACTAGATAGAGAAAAATTTACTACATGGTGAAAAAAAACCACTATCTAGAGAGTCCTTAAAAGAATTTTACTATTTCGTTAGAATTTCATTATATATAGAGAAATTTTCTCTACATAGAGAATTGGCCCATAGAATTTTGCCATATGGGAAAAGCATTCATATGTAATAAAAGCATAGAATGAAAATTTCTTATATAGATATTTAGCCAAAAAAGATTCACTATGTAATAAAATCACTTAATTTCTTAACATGCAATATATATGTTTGTAGAATTGGCTCCTTACTGATAATGGAGTCATTACCATGAGGAAATCCAAAGGGTTTAGTGGATATATATATATATATACTAACACTATTAATAAAATAATCTAAGTGCACATCATAAATGTATAATCCAACTGCATTGCATAAGTAAAAGGTGTAGATAATATAAGAGTTGTCATGCATTTTACTTTTAGCCTACCCTCGTCATAAATAAGCATCATTATCACTACTTGTTTTTAAATGCATACAACTTTGTCTCACATGTTATATTTTGTAGCTCATTTAAACTTTGCCATGCTAAAACTATTACCTAAGCTAGAAAGATTACCTTTAGCTCTCATTTTTTCTTGAAATAAAAAATAATACTTATGGGAGATCTTTTACTCTATAAAAATAAACGATCTTAGATGAAGGACATATACTTTCTCAAACTCGACTCGATGTAAGAGGAGACTGACTAATAGAATAATGCAACTATGATCATGATAGATCATATTGCTAAAGTAGAAGAGAATCACTAGAACATATGATCATGAAGATAATATTGCTAAAGACGTAGAAGAGAATCAGTAGAACAAGTGCAAAAGACTTTCAACACACTAGAACCTATGACAAACCCTTGATGTAATCTTTAGAAGGTTTTAGTTAAAACCTTTGAACAAAGGCATGTTGGAAAGGTTTTAATTAAAGCCTTTTAAGAAAGGATTTAGACGACCTTCACAACCTTACACAAAATTCTTAAAAAAATGAAGTTATACCTGCAGCAAAAAGAGATCTGATTCGTGATTACGACCCTACTGCTAAAACGCCTAGTTGGGTGAAATCCCCATTTGAACAGAGGATGCATACATTTATGCTAATTCGGACCTGGTGCTAATTCAATCCCACCCACTGACTCGACACGGTGCTCGGATCAGATCAGCTTGTTTAGACACAGAGGCAGGCACAGAGATCTTGCGCATAGTAACCAGGAAGAGGCACGCGACTGCAAGCTTACGATTACCGCTCCAAAACACAAGAAAAGAGATTGCGATAGCAGGCTATTGCGATTGGGAACGATATGCTGCCATATTAAACTGCAGGCTGTTGGGAATTAACACCCTCATCAACCAAATCTTGTAGGACACCGTAGGCGATCTGCAGGGGAGATACGTTGCTACCGTGTGCACAGCTGCTCTTTGAGTCCATTCCAACCATGGACTGAAGCAATTTTAATGCAAGATATGAAGGGAACGTTGCCCCAAATGGGAGCGAGATGCTTGAGCACATTGACCACCCGTCCTGCATTGAAATCCCGCACTACACCATTATCACACTTCAGTTCTTCCTCCGGCAAACTAGAAGAGGTAACTTGTCAGAGTGCAATCTGACGGAAACCTACTTCCGAAAGCTTGTGTGTGGCGTGTCGAAACTAGGCGCATCTACCACTAACCTTCATGTACAAACAATGGGAGGGCTATAGGAACGCCGGCAGCGAGCCCGGAGATGGAGAAAGCTGAATGCTAACAAGTAAAAAAACTCAAAAAAACAAATCTGAACGGCTTTGATAAAACAGAAACATCCGCGACTGAGCATGAATACATAGAGAAAACGGCGTTTCTGCTTCGATAAGTATTCGTCAAGGATGAACTAAGAGCACTGTCGGGGCGTATGAAAAGAGTGGTCAGGATGATCAAATGAACAAAGATACGCGATGTGGGTGGAAAAGCCGGCATCAAAGGGCCTGCAAACCGGCGATGCGAAATCTTGCTGAACTTAAGATGAAGACACAAAAATGCTTCAAAACGTTGCGATTTGAGTAGATCGTTAGAGCTTCTTAAGGCCGCCTCCTATCTTAACCGTAAGACATGGAAACTTGTTTTTTTGCCCAAAAAATAAGTTTCCATGTCTTACGGTTAAGATGACATACGGTTATACTTTCTATTGAATGTTTTGCCCAAAAATAAGGTTCCATGTCCTATGGTTAAGATGACATAGTGTTAAACTTTCTATTCTTGAACTACAATAATGCATGAGTTCTATCAACTCCTACGATTGGCAACGCCTTGGTTGTGCTACATTCACCCTTTTGTAGGATAAAAGAAACAAAAAAAAGGGAAATTTTAAATGTATGGCAAAAATTAATATCCTTAAAATTTCACCTAAAGTAATTACATGAGAATGTGCCTAACACTCTATACCACCATGCATAAAGTCCAAGCCTTGCCCTATGTATAAATGCTCTTATGATGTGTTGAAGAGCATTTCAAGGCTTATAATGGCATTACATTGATTTACAAAAGAACCCCTAGGCCAAAGTGTTGGTCCTAGATGAATAACTAAGCTCTCTTCTCATTTAATAGCTAGGAGTATCTTCATATTTAGTCGTTTGCATGGAGATCATTGCAACTTTGAAGATTTATAATGAGCTAACAACACTAGTAGCTTAATCACTATCTTCTCTTATGGTGTTTGTTGGGGCAAAAGGGGCACGCGGGGGGAGGGGGGGGTGTACATGCATGTCTACATTACATGTACATCAAAATTCTGCTTGCACCATTCAATCCAATTGTATATATGTTAGTTATCTCATTGTCTACTTACTTGTTATGGGTTCTAAGGCTTGGCCATATCACCCTTCTTAAGTACTCTATCATCTTTCACCTTCTCACCATTTGTACATAATCACTTCTTGCCATCATTAAAGCCCTTTCCAACTTTGATGTAAGGGAATAGTGGGTTCTTCTGAATTGCAAAGCAAAACATGTTACATGGCTCAGAACTCAGTAGCCTATTCCCATGGTCCACAACACGAAAGAATCATTATTGCAATATAAACTTTAAAGCCTTAGCCAACTATCTACATAGATCTTCTAACATGGCATGGCATATCCATCTGCAACATTTATGCCAAGTAGCACAATCATTGCATAAAGTCCAAAAGTGTTGTCGAATGCAACACATCAAAAACATATGTATTCTTGGGTATGGAGAAATTTATTGCCTCTATATCCTCATTCTTAAAATTCCATATTCGATGATTGGGGTATTTGATGGATTTTTTTTTTTTGACATTGCCTCTATGTTTTCATTCTTAAGGATTCCACTAATTATAGGATGCCATTTTTGCTATAACCTTGGTCCCTCACACAATACTTTCAAAAAAATTAAGAGAGCTAATGTTTAGAAAGGAGGTTCCCCGTGAGTGATATCTTCATGAGTTTGAAGAAGCTAATGTTTGGTTTTCAAAGAAGTTGAGGGATGAGGAAGCTAAGCAACTCATGGTCAACCCAATCAATGCAACCACAAGCATTAATTATCCCAATCATTCATTCTTAGCTCAACATAATACTTTGTGAGAATGATCTAAGGCATACAATGTTCAAGTCCCCTATGCAAACTACTTGTTAAGAATTTCTCAACCTCTACCAAAACCCTCTATCTTAAGGCCCACGCAAATGATCATGGCCATCGGGTCCCATTTGCATTCCTAGAAGGCCATAAGGGTTTTTTTCAAATACGCCCATACTTGATGCATGGGCAAAAACATGGAAATAGGATTCTTGATCATACAAATAATACCCGATGCTAGGCATGAAACTTTGCATAGGCCTTAAAGTAGGTGAGTTTAAGTCTCGTGCAAAGTATCATGGCCATCTGGTCTCATTTACACATCCTAGAAGGCCATCTAGGCATTTTTTTGTACATCCATGCGTGATGCATGGGCAAAAACATGGAAATATGGATTCTTGATCATGCAAATCATACCCGATGGACATGATACTCTTCCTAGGTCTTAACATAGGTTATTTTAAGGTCCATGCAAAGTATCATGGCCATCTGGTACCATTTGCATGCCTAGAAGGCTGCCTAGGCATTTTTTTGTACACCCATGCATGATGCATGGGCAAAAACATGGAAATATCATGGATTCTTTATCAGGAAAATAATACCCAATGGAAATGAAACTTTACATAAGCCTTGAAGTAAGTGATTTTAAGGCCGGTGCAAAGTATCATGGCCATCTGGTTCCATTTGCATCCCTAGAAGGCCACCTAAGCATTTTTTTGTACACCCGTGCCTGATGCATGGGCAAAAACATGGAAATATGGATTCTTGATCATGCAAAAAATATCGGATGTACATGAAACACATGAAACTTTTCATAGTACATAAATTAGGTGAGCTTAAGGCCTCTTTATATTATCATAGCCATTTGGTCTCATTTGCATGCCTAGAAGGCCACCTATGCATTTTTTTGTACACCCATGCATGATGCATAAGCTTAAGGCCCCTATAAATTATCATGGACATCTGGCCTCATTTGCATGCTTAGAAGACCACCTACACATTTTTTTGTACACCCATGCACGATGCATGGGCAAAAAGATGGAAATATGGATTCTTGATCATGAAAAAAATACTGGATGGACATGAAACTTTGCATAGTCCATAAATTAGGTGAGCTTAAGGCCCCTGTAAATTATCATGGCCATCTCGTCTCATTTTCATGCCTAAAAGGCCACCTAGGCATTTTTTTGTACACCCATGCGTGTCACGTGATGCATGGGCCAAAACAAGGAAATATGGATTTTTGATCATGCAAATAGTACCCAAGGGACAAAATACTTTTCATAGGACTTAACATAGGTGAGTTTAAGGCTCGTGTGAAGTATCATGGCCATCTGGTCCCATTTGCATGCCTAGAAGGCTACCTATACATTTTTTTTTACACCCATGCATGATGCATGGACAAAAACATGGAAATATGGCTTCCTGACCATTGAAATGGTATGTGATGGGAATGATACTTTTTACAATCATTAAAATAGATTTGTTTAAGGCCCGTGCAAAGTATCATGGTCATCTAGTCTCATTTGCATGCCTAGAAGGCCACCTAGGCATTTTTTTGTACACCCATGCGTGATGCATGGGCAAAAACATGGAAATATGGATTCTTGATCATGCAAATAATACCCTATGGACATGAAACTTTGCATAGGACTTAAGGTAAGTGCATTTAAGGCTCGTGAAAAGTATGATGGCCATCTGGTTCCATTTGCATGCCTAGAAGGCCACCTAGACATTTTTTTATACACCCGTGCGTGATGCATGGGCAAAAGCATGGAAATATGGATTCTTGATCATGAAAATAATACCTGATGGACATGAAACTTTTCATAGGCCTTAAATTAGGTGATTTTAAGGCTTGTGCAAAGTATCATGGCTATTTGGTCCCATTTGCATGCCTAGAAGGCCACCTAGGCATTTTTTTGTATACCCGTGCGTGATGTGGAAGTACGGATTTTTGATCATGCAAATAGTACCTGAGGGAAATGATACTTTTCATAGTCTTGAAGTTTGAACATAGGTGATTTTAAGGCCCATGCAAAGTATCATGGCCATCTGGTCCCATTTGCATGCCTAAAAGGCCACTTATACATTTTTTTGTACACCCATGCATGATGCATGGTCGAAAACATGGAAATATGGCTTCTTGACCACGCAAATGGTACATGATGGGAATAATACTTTGCATAAGAATTAAAGTATATGTGTTTAATTCCCATGCAAAGTACTTATCATGGACATCTAGTCCCATTTGCATGCCCAGAAGGCCACCTAGACATTTTTTTGTACACCCATGCATTATGCATGGACCAAAACATGGAAATATGGAATTTTGATCATGCAAATAGTACACGAGGTACATGATGCTTTTCATAAGCCTTAACGTAGGTGATTTTAAGGCCCGTGCAAAGTATCATGGCCATCTAGTCCCATTTGCATGCCTAGAAGGCCACCTATACATTTTTTTGTACACCCATGCATGATGCATGGCCAAAAACATGGAAATATGGCTTCTTGACCATGCAAATGGTACGTTATGGGAATGATAATTTGCACAAGCATTAAGTAGATGTGTTTAAGGCTCATGAAAAGTATATCATGGCCATCTGGTCCCATTAGCATGCCTAGAATAATGCCTTGTTAATGTCGATGTTGAACATTATGTTCATATACAATAGAGAAATATATGTTATAATCAAAATGTAGCTATAAACATATATATATGTTACACTATAAACATCTATAAACATATATATGTTACAATTACTTTGAATTTTCTATCTTGACAAAGGAAGTGAGAAATTAAGAGCAAGAATGCAAGCACGAAGAAGTGATATATATTGGGAGAAGTGTTATGCATTGGAAAAGATGTTAATTATTGAAAAACCACTATGATTTCATTGATTTTTAAAGGTAATATCTTAATGAATAAGAAGTAGTCAAAGGGATGTAATAGTTAGTGTAGCATGTCAGAGCCCAAATGTTTCATATAATCAAAGACTGTTCAATTTTCTTTTGAGTGGCTTTGTTCGAGCGATGCTCTTGTCTTTGAGTAGCTTTAATTGAGTAATGCATAGAGCATGTAACCAAACATATACATTTTTCAAAGCACATATATGAAACATTAAATCATCCAACATTCCATCGTGCCTCTAGTGCAAGTAATTTTACCACAAAGGAAAACTTTTTGTAATATGCTTTCCCTACTTGCTTCCACAGATGATTTAAATTTAATTAAGGGAATGTTTAAGTGTTACATTTGAAAATTCAATTAAAAGGATATTTCACATTCTCAAAAATTAAAGCTTATGCATAGAAGATTTCTTTAGATTAGTTACTTTTGTTGGAAATCAATAGGTTGCACCTACTCAATTAATATTAAATATAATAATTACTTATCTTATTTTAGTGAAATTTATGATAAAATTATAATTTTATTATAGAAATCTCGATCTTACATTTAAAAATCAATTTGGCATTGCAAGCGTGCAATCCATACCTTGTGAAATTCATTTCCGACATCATAAGAAACCCTTTTCTTAACTTGCACTCCTACATATAAAACAATGAAATAATAGACATTTTCACTTGATTATCAATTTAACATTGGGCATTGTACTTTTAGTTGACATTGTCATGTAATTATGATTTAAACATTGCACATTCATTACACATTTGACAATTCTAGTATGTTGTCCTTAATAATGGATCAATTTTATTTTTAAAATCTTTTAATATGGTTTGGATGTATATCACTATATAGCAAACTGAAATCCAATTTATTCTCCATACACAAACTCACGTTTACTTGATAGCACTTTATAGGTAATCAAATTTCCTATATAAGAAAGGAAAAATCCACTTGATTCTCGATATAAAGACCCACATTTCTTATATAGCTATATAGCAAATACAATTCTCTAGATAAAGAGGACAAAATGGTTAATTCTATCTAGTAAATATTCATGAATTTCCTAGTTTGGAAGCACTTCACTATATAGAGATTACGTGATTAGCAAGATTGCATGGATATTCTTCTATTCCAAATTTTGTCTAGCAAGATTGCATGGATTTTCTTCTATTCCTTTTGTGTGCCCGTGGCCTATGCTAATGGATTTCTAATGGATTTAGGTGGGTGTTAACGCCCAAAATACTATTGCCCACCCAAGTGAAGATTGCTTGTTAGCGAGTTCTACGATGATTATCTTGAAATACGACGATGTCGTGAGCTTCTTGTTAGCGAGTCTACCGATGATTATCTTGGCACTAACGTGAAGCGACTGATTTGCATGGCCACCTTCTACGACAATCCACCGGCTCTACCCATCAAGCCCAGAATTATCATTCCGCTGTATAAGATCTTCTCACCCTATCTCCATCCATGCATGATCTTCGCAGGCACTGATTTGTGACGCAAGATCTGTGCGATCGCATTGTGGGTTCCTTTTTTGCGACTACAACTTGCATCCCCACTGTTGATCGCATTCTGGGTAGCTTCCAAGACTAAGATCATGTGTTTTGTAACAGTGATGGGAAGGAAGCAACATGCTCTTGCTTTTCTGAAGATGGAAGCTGGCTTGCAGTCGGTTATAGCAGTGGCTCGATTGAGGTCATCTTGTTTGCACCATGTCAACTGTAACGATGAGAAAACGTTATTTGTTTTGTTCGGTCCGGATCACAGAGAAGCTGCAAGTACCTTCTTAAGATCGGTTTCCTTTGTACCATACAGATCTACAGGGTAGAAGACGGGCGACTCTCTTTCACATTGAACAGAAGCTCGGCAGACAAATGCCCTTGCACGTCTCTCTGCTTCCGACCCGTCGAAGGCATATTCTCTACGAGCAACGTTCTGATGTCGGGCGGTAATGACCTTGGCAAGATGTATTTACAGAAGTATGCGCAACGCTTGATGACAGATAATGTTTGTACGTTATGATGCCGATGTGGTGGATCAAGATACGGCCTTCGTACTAACAACTTCACTATTTTCTGTGCCAAAGATGTCGGCGGGAAGGTTCATCACTGGCATGCCACGTCTGGCAAGCACTTGAGCCTCATCACAGAGCCTGGGAATGAGATTTTGGCTTTGGCATATCAACAAACTGGCCAGAAATTTGCTACAGCCGGTTTAGACGCAAAGGTGATCCTCTACTATGGGTCTTCGTTTCCCGGCCGGAATTCGGCAGCGTTAGCTCTATTAAGTTAGATTCTGATTCTATCTTTGTAGAAGTTTCTATTTGTTCCTTCCTACGTCCACTCTTTCCGAAACGCCTCATAGTAAAGCTTGCCTTTAATTCTCGCAGTTCTTAGTTGTTTGGAACACCCCCCGACGAAAAAGGACGTCGAGAACGCACTGTTAGTACGCTACTCTTTCAACTTGTTTGAAATCTTAGAGACATCCCAGAACGCACTGCTAGGACGGCGCTGACCTTTCTTCTTAAAGGATTTGCCCATGCATGCTCCCTTGATCGCTTTCTATATAGATTCTCTATTGAAGATATTGTAATTCATAAGTAGAAAAGGAGTTCATGCCAATGTGATCCAGTGGCACAAAAAATTTCATCCTCGCGCGATCCCTCGTGAGTGCATTTTTCACAGAAACTAGGTTTAAAATCAAAATTAAAAAACTAAGGCAAGGAACCTCGAAATCCTCATGGAAACAATTTTTGAATGGGTTTTTGGACTCCTAATCAAACATCAGCACAAAGAAATACGTCTAACAATATATGTATACAGTTAACTCCCTTTGCATGTCAATCCTATCTGTTGCTCTATGTGTGGCATATTAGTTTTAGTATTAGAATCACTTTATGCATCAAGTGAGACGTGCCTTTAAGGATTTGACCTTAGCCAAGAGAACACCCTTGCAGTAATCTGTAGTCTGCACTCCAGGATATCTACAGGGCACCTTCGCATGTCTTTAGTATGCAGATGTAGGGATCGCCATTGTAGAAGGCCGTACAGTGCAGAAGGCACGTCGTGCACACCATGGGCACACAAAGTGGGGAGGAACAAATGCATGTGTTCTTCTACATAAGTTTTTAATTCAAATGTTTGTGAAAAGTATTGGTTGCAACAGCTGCTGGAATAGATGTGTGGGATAGCAGGTTGAATTTGATCTGAGCAGGATGCCACTGTTCAAATCTTGTCTGGGTACCTGCATAAATGTATTTAATCTTGGTTTATAAACATTGGATTATAAACTAATGTATATGAACATATCATGTGCGTGCTCTCTCCTTTAGAACTTTATTAAATCTCGGAGAGCAGTAGAAAACACTCCAGGCCAATCTTCAGTATCTGAGAAATCAAACCACACATTTCTTTTTGTTTGGGGTTATGATCTTCTCTACTTTGGGCAACCTAGTACTTATGTGGCACTGCGCTGTGCTGAAACAGTTTACAATTTACTGATGAGTTTAAGCTGCTTTTATGTCAATGAAATTATCTTGTTATTCTTTGATGCTTTCTAAATAAAAGAAACCCAATGGGTAGAATAACATGTAAAGGCTACCAGCACAACACCTATCGGAGTAGTGATGTGCAGATGGCTCAGTGGTAGATAGCTCGTTCAAAAGTGGAGCATGCAGTTGGAATACTATCTTTAAGTGGGCATCGAGACTATGCAGATATGACATCTATTGATAATTAGCATATCTTTTGTCACATTGGTAGATTATTCTTTAACCTTTAATTATGTTTCTCGTACTACTCCATCATGATGGAAAATATCTTCCACCATTAGGGGAGAATTGGGGTCTCAAAAGAGCCTCATAAGGAATGGATTAAGAAATGGATTAAGCTAAGACCAAGTGAACCCACTATGGTAACCCATGGGCTAAGGTTCCCCTAGCATTTACTCAACTGGCACGGTGTCTTTATTTTGACATTGGTCAACCTTGGCCTTTGGATGGAGGTGGATGGTGGATGGATGAAGGGCCTAGGATGCTCAAATTGGTAGGAGTCATCTTTGGTGGGCTCCAAACTGGCAAAGGTTGGCAAAATAGAGGTGTAATAAAGAGGGAGTCTTCGCCATTTATTGTGGACTATTAGATCTTGGATAGATCTAATGGTGGAGACAAATGATCAAATGAAGGGCCTAGATTTAGGCGAATTTTGGAGGGTGGAGATGGAGGCACTTGAGATCAATGATTGAGATTCAGGCACATAATGGACAGTGCGGATTTGAGCGCCTTTTTCTTGCATGTCCACCCTTGGATCTCCTTGAGATGAATGGCTCGGATTCCAGCACCTTTTCCTTGCATCTCCACCCTTGGATCTATTTATAGATGGATGGCTTAAAATGATCCCCCTTCTCTTTTGACCTCATCCATTAGATTCTTGCCATTTTTAGGGGTTTAGATTTGATCCCTCTATCCTTTGATGGTATCCATTGGATCTACACCTTGATCTAATGGCTTGGAGGGTTCTACCACAAATTTGAATGTATCCCTCAGATTATAGATGAGATCAATGGATGGGAGTGACGATCACGGGTCTAAACCGTGGGTGAGAGGTCTCACCACCCATAAATGCTCAACATGTCCTTTTGTACATCTCAATCTACCACACAAAGGAGCACTCTCATTGGTACACCTCAAATCCCTCTATAATCCCTTGAAATTAGGGAACACTAATTGGAGGCCCTTTTGAGACCACAAATCTTCCCTAATGATAATCCTGATAGTCTAGCAATGAGATAGAGGCATTGAATCATGTTCAAGGGCATGAGATTATTGCATCTCCTCATGACCTCCTCTCTTTGCTTTTCCACCTAAAAATTGCAAGGTGTTCACCTCTAGCTTCCGAAAATACCCAACATTAGTGTGAGATGCAATGTAAGAGTGAATCGAGGAGATACCATCAGGAATAATAAGATAGTATGTTGCTTGGCCTATGCCCAGCAAAACTTATGCGGACATCTTTGTAGGGACGTTTACAATGGTATAGTAATCTAGTTTAATCAACTATAGGTTTTTTTTATGGTTCCTATATAGCCCACCGCTCTCATGTAGTTTTGTTGTTAGTGACTCATTGTGTATCTTTGTGTCTCGCATCTCAACTCTCTTGTACTCCTCAACACTGCCTCCCTGGATTATTAGTAGAAAGGAGTAAGATGGAATGCAATTGACTAACTCCCATTTATGTTATCACCAAAAGTGGACTAGAGTATGGCTAATCGACTCCATCAGCGCATAAGAGACAAAAATAAAGAGGACAACAGCCTTCCATATCTCTCAATAGTAATAAATGCATGAAGTCCCCTCTATGCATCATGTGCATATGAGATTATGCTGAGTGTCAAATGGCATTTCCCCTCATTTTCATGTCTGATATGAGCTCAAACATAAAACATTCATGAACGCTCTAAGGATACTATGGAACCATCCTTTCTTGGTTTTAGCTATTAAATGCTCTGAATGATCATGGATATTTATTTAAAAAAGTATATAGAATGTAGGACACTCCTTTAATCACTACTCACCAAAAAAGCAAAGCATTCCACACAGTAGCCAATTGGACAGAGTATAATTGCTTTGATGCTCTTTCATGTTATGCTTTAACGGCAGCATCCACAGGATTAATTACCTTTTTCTTAGACTCTTCAAGGTCCTTATTTGTATATAATTGATGTTTCTATATCATTCAAGTGTCTTATTTCAAACTATGGAAGGTTACTAAACTTTTTATTGTAATCATTGTAGATAAGAATCTATGATGGACTTACGATGAAATTGTCTAACATTCTTGAAGAAGGGTGAGACCAAGATTACACCCTTTGCTCTGTGCTGTGTCTTCTCTTTCATGTTTAATGTTGTCAATAAATGTTTAAGGTTGGATGTTTTTTTTGGGACAATGCATGGACAGGGATGGGACTTCTACTGCAGGGCACACCAATCGTATATTCAGTGTAAAGTGGAACCCAATTGACGTCCATGTTATACTTAGTGGGGGTTGGGACAGGACGATTCAGGTAAGGCATCCATTTTTAATGTGCCCATAAACTGGCTTCCTGTAACGTGGGGGATTCAGGTCTCTCTGAAGCTGGATTCCTGTAATGTGGGCGATTCAGGTCTCTCTGAAGTTGTCATCAATTTCACGTTTTAAAACTGTCTGGACATGGGTCTAAATTATTGGATTTTAATTTGAATGCTTTTGCTTCAGATGTGGGATTTGAGAGTTGGAAAATCAGTGAGGAGTATTTTCGGACCAAATCTCTGTGGAAATTCACTTGATATCAATGAGAATGGAAGTAAAGTTTTGACAGGATCCTGGCGAGTTTCTCAGCAGCTGCAGGTGCTACTTTGGCTGGTAAAACTTATCGATTTACTTTTTTGAGGTTATGCTCAGAATGTATGTGATTATTTTCAGACAAAGGTCTCCTTTTCCTTTTATAATGAAGGAATGGGATTATGGAAGTGCAAAACTCATTGGCACTTTTATCTGGCCCCAAACCAGCAGCATTGACAAGGTAAACTTTCCCTTTCTCAATCTGATTTCAGTTGCTTAAGTGGTTGGACACATCGGAAAAAAGTCTTTCAATATTTCCAATGGAACCAGTTCTTTTTGTATGAAACTGATGAGAGTACATAACCCATGAATTATTGAATTCTATCAAAACAACAATGTGTTACACCACGATTTCTTGGAATTGAAGCATGTGATTGCTTGATTCTTGATCCTACCTTTTGTTTAATTGACCATTCCATGACCTATAAATGGCCATGAACAAGACGGTTATTAATAAACACATATTTTAGAACCTTTTTTTACCAATCAATGGAGTGTGTAACCATATCAACCAACTGATTCTGCTTTTCTAATTTTGCATGTTCAAACACGTCTTCTATCTTCCCTCATGTTCTAATTTAGGTTTTAGAAATACCTTTTGTGCTCTCATCCTTTTTCAATTGTTGAAAAGTAATACATTTTTTTTTTTAATGAAAAAGTTTTTGCCCTTTTTTCTTTGAGACCATCGCAGGCTAAATGTGGCGTTTCTAGCCACAATGCTGGTTTTCAAATTTTCAATTGTGCTCTCATCCTTTTTCAATTGTTGAAAAGTAATACATTTTAATTTTTTAATGAAAATTTTTTTGCCCTTTGTTCTCTGAGTCCGTCACAGGCTTGATGTGGCATTTGTAGCCACAACGCTGGTCTTTATCTAGTTTTTTATGTGTTCAAACCTTGTGAGTTGTATTTTACCACCGGATTTTCATGCTCTGCATGATGTTTTCTTCCTTGAGGGTTTTTTCTCGGTTTGCTCAACTGGTTTGTGATAGGTTAATGTATTCTGGGAGTATTTATCAGTCTACAAACTTCTTATGTTTTCGCACTGATACTGTACTGGGAGAGACAATTGGGACTATTTTAATAGGTGGAGCATCTTGGATAATATATATTTCTTTTGGAAGGCTTCAGAGTGGGCTATGCATAGTGGCCAGGGTTTGGCCATTCTTCTCTTGGATTTTGAGAAAGATTATGATAGAGTAGATTGGGATTTCTTGGAGGACACCCTGTTGAATTTTGGTTTTTCAAATGTGTGAATCAAAGGGTTTTCTTCATTATACAGATCAACCCACAACCAAGTGCTTATCGAGGTGTTAGAGAAAATTTCCAGATTAGTCAACCACGGATGCTCTCTTGGTACTTTGTAATGTGGCTGAAGCCATGAGCATCATTTTTAGATCACAAGCAGATATCTTTCAGCTGTGACTTCTCCTTAGGTAGGATGAGGAGCTTCTGGATAGTGGCTATTAATTGGAATAAATCCAATGGATTTAGATATGTGAGTAGGACACCTTGTATTAGGGGGCTGATTTGTTTCGCCTGGATTCAAAGTGGTTCTCCATCAGATATTTGGGCTGTTGGGTCAATGCAGGCATCTCTCCCTCACAATAGTTCACTCCTGTGCTGCAGAGGATCAGGAGGAGACTCCTCTTTTGGAGTTTAGTAGATGCTAGACCCAAGGTGGCCTGAAAGACCTTCATTCTCCCGATGCAAGAGAGGGGCCTTAATGTCGTTAATCCAGATCTATAGTGTATGGCCCTTGGAAGATAGGAGCATTGGATCTTAATATCTTCCAATGCTCCTGTCCAGATACCTTTATTTCATGCATTGGGTCTTGTACCCCCTTCTTGGGTGGTGATTTGGATGGATAGCGCTAGGTCGATCTTTACATTTGCACACCTTTGCATGCCTTTCTTCCCCCTTATGGCTGCCATCCTAAAATCTTGGGGCAGCTACAAGAATTATCTTCAAAGTATCCCTTTCTCCTTGCCGAAGAGATTGATAGGCAGCCTATCAGGTAGAATGATATGGTTCTTGATGATCATGGCAGACCCCTAGGTGTTTCTACTTACATGCAGTGGCCTAGTTGAGAGAGAGCCCCACTTCCTTTGTGGACTCTTGGAAGGCCTTCAAAAACCTTTTGGATGATCGTAGATTTCAAATGGTTAGTCACCTCAAAGGAAGTAGAAGGAGAATTGAGGAGATTATTGTAGCCTTATCCTTGGACTTGGTCTTTCTAAACAACAAACAACACGATAGTGTTAGATGGATGGCGTTCTTTATAAGGACAGGTATTCCTCTTCACTCTCTAGCAAAGATACAAAATGGGATGCCTTGGTCTTTGATGTGCACTCTAGGGGTAGGTTGCCTAGGTCCATGGATGAGGATATCCTTGGGGATGCTTGTTTTCAGCTAGTCAAGATTCTGGAGCATGTGGAACAATGTTTTTGGGCTTTTAGCTAATATTTAGAACCCAATTGAAGAACATCCCTTTGGGATCTTGGAGCTTTGGCTTTATGGGATGCACGTATAAAGTACATGCAATGGCATGCTGGAGAGTTGGAGTAGATTGATGCAAGAAACCATGAGGAGATTCCCATTCTCCCACTACAATATTCAATGCCAAGAGGTTTCAGCTCAATGTTTCTCACACTGAGTTTCAGATTTCTGCAAATTTGCATACATTTTTTAAGAGAAGGCCCTAGAAGTCTCTCAAGAATAAAAAACACACTCTATTCTTTTGGCATTTTGTTCGTGGAGGGATTGCAATAAGCCAAAGGAGGTCTAGGTTTGGGGCTTCCTCTTCTTGCCTATGTCCCTTCTTCTTGGAGGTCACTATAGGTTTGACATGGCACTTTTAGGACTTCTATGAGGCTTTTTTTTTTGCCCCCCCAAAGAAAGGAACCTTCTATTAATGCTTGAAAGATTTCATACAAGACAGCAGCCCGAAGGTGCTAATACAAGACAGCAGCCCGAAGGTGCTAAGTATGGAAAAAACTGGAGAAGGCTGAAAAAAAGAAACCAGCCTGTTCCAAAGAAACCTAGCTCACTGCCTAGGGGATCTCTGGAACTGGGGCTAACAACGAAGTGGGGGGACTATACAGCCAGTGAATCCCTCGCGGGGTCAAGATGTAGAAAACTCCTGCATGCCAAGCCTTGCAGAAACGAGCACGCCTCTCAATAGTCACCTTGGAGCCTAGAGTCCCACGCTCCTAGGTGGACCGTAGAGTGTAAATGATATCCTGCTAGATGGCAACTAGGGTAG
The DNA here is from genome assembly GCF_047967505.1 of Dipteris shenzhenensis. Taxonomy (NCBI): domain Eukaryota; kingdom Viridiplantae; phylum Streptophyta; class Polypodiopsida; order Gleicheniales; family Dipteridaceae; genus Dipteris; species Dipteris shenzhenensis. The sequence continues at coordinate 21,882,936 of NC_141620.1, forward strand.
CCGAGGATGGAACCGGGTGCTCACCCATCACAAGATTGCACAGCGAGCGACCCAAATGTTCCAAGCCGTGATGTTGGCTACCACCTCCCAAACACTGTCCTCCCTAGGAGGATGAGCTAGACCTGTCAAGAGGGACTGCCTTGTGGAGTGCAATCCTCTGGATGCTCTGACCCTGTATATGAGGCTTTTTCATGGGGAGCAAATACTTGTAAAATATATAGTAGGCCGGGATATGTAGGTAGGAGACTTCAAATACCATGACGTTCATTGGATATCACAATGTTATGACCAAAGTTCATTAAGAATCACAAAATCCACTCAAAGATCATGGATAACAAGAAGATAATTTATAAGGACTCTAGAGGACCAAGGAAATTGGACAAGACCTACAAGAAATAAGATCAATGAACACCTCAGATATTTGCAAGATAAAGTAGAAATAACAAGCTTGGAAGTCAAATAAGATTGCAATGGTGGATAATCCCATATGCCTGATGGACCTAGAGATGGAGATAGGATCTACATGTAAGTAGTGGATATGAGAAGTTCATTGTTTGTGCAAGGATATGTGTCTTTTTGCAAGGCTCATGGCAGGAGCCCAAAATCTTAAATGTGTCTATGGTAATGTCATAGGACTGGGTGCTACACACCAGGGGACATTGACTAGAGGGTAGCCAATCACATCAGACTCAGTCACAATGAAAGGGTTCCAATATCTTATGGTGATATAGCTAAAGAAAGATGGATATCCTAAAAGCTTGGGGCCGCTTTAGGAGTACTCTTTGGACAGTTCTCCATTACTCTCTAGAAGAGATTGGTAGGTAGCCTATCATGTAGAATGAACTTAATGATCATGAAAGACAACTTGGCACTTCTCACTATATGCATTGGTCTAGATGGGAGAGAGATCCTGGAATGAAACCTAAAAATGGGTGTAGGTGAGGGAAAATAATCAATCCTCAGCCAATCAAGAACAACAAAAACCCCTACAGCCCACTGTAGAAGAAACTGGAGCATGCCCTGAACACCTGCAAATAAAATATCTACCTATCCTTGTCCAATGTATTGATGGGAGTGGCGGAAGCCCTTCAATGTCACAACTGGGGCTGATTGGAAAAAGGGGAAAGAAGATACTTCATGCCCTTCCCGAAGAGTGTTGACAAGCAAGGGAAGTAGCTGGGAAATAAAGAGCAGCACAAGTAGAGGGACTTGCTGCCCCTGAATCCGAAACAAAAAGCCCTACAGACTATCTCAACCGTGTCTAGATCTGGAGATGAAGCAGTTTAGCCTGCTCAAAGAGTGACAATGACCAAGAGTGACAAGAGCACGTCTGAGTATGAAAATGAAGTACGTCGATCGATGCGAGAGGGTAGAGGACCAAGGGCTCGACCAAGAGGAACAATCCTAGGTCCTCATGAATGAGATCAATTCTCTTGCACCGCTCTACAGAGGACCCAACACATCTCTCCCACTGATTCTTGATGGTGAAAAAAGGTCTGCCTAACAAAATCCAATATATCAATCGAAGTAGATGGTTGGCCACCTAAATCATGTGAATATCTCGAACACTAGATCATCTGCAAGCTGACATCTCATAGAAAGAGAAGGTCTACCCATTTGTTGTAACCATGAGCCCACTGGAATGCCCTTGTGAATGGTAAGCCAAAGAAAGTATGAAACTTTCTTAGCTCTGCTGATCCCCCAAAAAGGGTCTGCAACATTGCCAAAAGTTGCTCAGCAATCGCCTATGGCTGCTAGTGCTGAACAGCCGTGGGTATATGGTGAATATCTTTCTGTTGAATCCTATATCCGATCCTCATTGAATACTGAAAAAAGGGCAAAGGATCTGAAGCAATGGGCGCTAACGAAGTGCACTCCCCCACATTTAAAACCACTCCCTCAGATCCGAATCCAACTCTACTAAAGGTCTCCCCTAAAAAATCTAAAGTCTCCATCTTGGCTCCCCTCTGACAATCGATCAGGAGGGATCTAGTGACAATTGCTTCCCCAAGCAGCCTATAACTCTGATCCTCTATCAGTAAATATCCAGCGGGTAAGTTTTGGGCCATCAATTCACGAGGGATGATCTTTTGGAGGTTTCCCAGTTTAGTACAGAGTGAAAGGTTTTCAAGATCTACCTCTTCCTTGCCATGTTGGAATCTGACAGGGTAAAATGGATAAAATGGAACCCATGGAGAAAATTGTAAAATTTTCCAACACACAACCACGAATTTTTGCGCGATCCTTGAGCACATGACAAGTTGAGAGCACCAACGTAGTGGCTGCTGTTATTCCACTGATCAAGGCATCTCTTGGGATCTTTGCCAATTCACTAGCCTTATCACTCGTAGATAGTCATCAACAAAGATACTGAGAGCAATACAGTCTGCAACTGTTCAACATCCTCACTTGAGCTGTGTATGCAAGATTATGGGTTGTAGGAATAAACGCACTGAGACTTTGGAAGCGCTCTATATTTCTTTTGGAGTCAATGCTCATCCACACAAGTACTGATTATTATAAGACTCTTCAAAAATTTATAGTGAACTGATAAAGAAAAGGGTGATACTACATGGTGGCAGCATGAATCATAAGGCAGAAAGGTGAGGTTCTATGCATGGGATCTTCATCCATTCAGCCCTCATCGTTAGATACGTTTTGGCAAAAGTGGATGAAGAGCTATTTGATACCATTAATGCCACATGTCTTCTCACTCTCACTTAAATGTATACCATAGGCTAGTGTGTGATGAGACTATCTTTCTTCTAGAAAAGTGTGACCGTTGTTCTGCTCACTTCCTCTTAGGTGCAGATATAAGAACATTATAATATGAGTTAATTTCTGTTAATGGTCCAATGGTTAGAATTTGATGGGCATGGATAATGTGGGGGGGATCTAGAAGACTGACACTTGGTTTTAATGATATTATTTTGTCCTCTTGAAGAGCTTGTATTTAATCTTGCAATGAATAAAAACACTATCAGTTCATTATTACATGGACAATATTAATATTCATAGTATTAATCCTGCAGCCATGCCAAGTTTATTCTGCATGCTATGGGAGAAACATGTCTCAAAATTTGATAGCAGCAGGAGGAAGTGGAGCAAACCAAGCTTGTATCTTTCATACTGAAACAGGCCAGGTGTGCACCTTGTAGATTGAAATCAAAGTTCTCCTTATCTGCATGGAAATGGTGTCCGTCTTGAGATTTTGAATCCAGATTTTTTCTTTTGTCAAAGATGGCCATTATACCCATCAATATGCGGAATCTGATAGTGGGGAATCCTTGAGCTTTGACCCCATAATTAAGTTATGTCGTCCAAGTCAACGTAAGAAACTTGAGTTCATTTACAGGAGGCATGCAGAAATCAGATATATAAATGGAAACTCAATTTGTAACACGGGCAAATTATAATTTGTTTTCGGAAGCATGTTTTGATCAAATCTACAATTGGAAATTCCATTTGTAACACAGTCTTTACAGTTTGCACTGGCATCAACCTGCGGGATCGACACATGGCTCCATGAAGAGAGACATCCATTCAAATTTTCACACAACCCAGCCAAGATTGTCAAGCCCAGATATGTCTGTCCAGATCCAGCTCAAAAATGTGTTTTTGACCAGATCATTGAAGGCTTAAAATCCAGCCCCGACCTGGCTCGACAATGCTCCCACAAGCCCATCTTCAAGGGCTTGATCTCCAGCCTAGAACCGACTTGACATGACTTCCACAACAATATCATCAAGCTCCCAAGTTCCACATTTCTTGCAGAATTTTTTGGGCAGCACCTAAGAAGCCCACTCGGATGATACAAGTATTGGTTCCTACCTCCTAAGTCCAAACACCATTCATAAAAAAAAGAGCTAGCAATATCACATTGTAACAATATGCTAGGAAGAAGAGGTTGCAATATATCTTTTCCAAACCACTTGGAAAAGAGATCATCTCCTCCCCTCCTCTAAGCCCCTCCCATACCCCTTCTCCTCTTAGGATCCTCCCTCTAGCCTCCTCCTCTCTCTCACTCTTTCAACCCTCCCTTTCCTTCTACACCTAGCGATGGATAGATCTTCAAATTATTTGAATCGGCGGCCTTTCCACCTCTGATTGCCAAATGTCCATCAATTCAGCCAATCATCAACCGCTTTTGGTAGCCGTCAAGAACTTGTGTATCAAGAGACGAGCTGGTGCAACTCCAAAAGGATGTGGAGTTTGACCCTCTTTGCACGCATCCATGGGTCCCACCCTCCCAAATTAGATGCTAGGGACTGTATGCATATTTCCTTACCTTCAAACCTTGCACCCCACCTTTTTGGGGCTAGGAGTACAATGCTGAAGGCTAGTCCCTTTGCGCTTGGTTCTAGGAGGATCTTCTCTACACCTTTCACGTTAAATTTTGACCATGTCGAGGTGGACATTTGGGTCACGTCACTCTTCATCAAATTTCCTTGAACTCCACAAGTCTATCATTGGATCCTTGCCACCATTTGAGCTTCTTTTGGGCTGGTTGGACCTCCCTGGTTTACCCTCCGCAACAGTCATTGTATCTTACCCTTATATTTTAGATGATGGAGTTCCTAGAGTTAGGGTCATTGTGTCTGACCCTTACATTTTAGATGACTACATTATGCTCCAATGTCCTGATGGCTCTCTTTTTGAGTAACAGAGGATCTAGATTGCAGGTAAGCAGGTTCAATGTCGGATTTGCAAGACCTATGGGAATTTTGCTAGAGATTGTCTAAAGAAGCCGCCTTCTAGTGTGGCCCATCCTCATAGCACCCATTGGCACCTTCTACACATCCAACACTAGCGCACGTCCAACACTAGCTATGTATCTAGCACCAGCTGCATGTCCTCATACTTCTTGCCCCCCCTTGTTTTATGGTTAGAGTCATCGTTGATCCACCTCTTGCATGTTAGCAAATTATTTTCTTGTTCAATACCCAGGTCTGGTTGTGGCCTGTGATATCCCAATTTTGGTTTGCGGCCAGTGACATCACCTTGCTGTGCAAATTGTAGCCAGTGACATGACCTAGTTGTGCAGATTGTAGCTAGTGTTGCCTCTGATGACATGCATTTCAGTTTAAAATTCCCTTGTTCTCCTATTGGTTGGTCGTGGTATCATTATCCCCTCCAGAGCGCAGTGGATCATTCTTTTGATTGGGGACATAAGGTTGGTTTTCTCACCCTTTATGCCCCTAACAACCGAGGGGACCATGTCCTTCTATGGAAGGAAATTCCTTCTTGGACCCATATTGTAGATTCTTGGGTCATAGGGAGTGACTTCAACTTGGTGGAGTTGCCTTTTGATAAGAAAGGGTAGAGAAGGAGGTATCCATCCCTTGGAGAGAGCAGCTTGGGATGCCTTATTATTTCAGTTCAATGGCAGAGATGTTTGGTTGGATGATGCCTTTCACATTCCATTGCAGTATCTCCACTTCTTATGGTTGAACAAAGACCTCAAATACCCATTCATGCACGTGTTGATAGATTCTATGTTGACGATTGGGCTTTGGATAGAGGTAGTTCGACATGCATTTCTCCCGAGGTTTCTATTTCAGACAACTTTTGAGTGGTGTTGATGATTTTCGAGCCTCATAGGAGAGGTCACTCTACCAGTCTTAGGATTTCGGTTGCCTTGTATAAAGAGGAGAACCTCACCGAGGAAGTTTTACAGATTTCGGTTTTTCATATGCAAGGTGCAGTGCCATTCCCTTCACATGTGGCAGTAGCCTTGTTGGGCGTTAGTGACTTCTATCATTTGATCGCTAACACAAGAAAGCATGAGATTCTCAGACAGGAACTTGGTCTTCATCGTCAGTTGCCAGCCTATCACAGGGAAGAGCAGAAATGGCCTATAGATGCTTGGATTTAGGAATGCCTTCTAGCAGCAGCAGCAAGGGCTCACCAATAGACATTGCTAGATCAGAGAGTGGAGTATGCCTTTCATGCACAAGAGTCCTTGTGGACTCCGATTGGTGATAGAGTCAATAAGCACTTTTTCTCTTCTCATGGCCCAAGACATAGCAGAGAGAGTGTCACTTAGCTTATTGACTTAGACGGGGTTTTGCAAACTGATCGAGATGCCATCATGTGCATAGCCCGTCGATGTTTATGCCTCACTTCATCAGATCCTGACACACCGGTCAGAGATGATGCCATGGTTCAGATATGGCAGCACATTCCATTATTGGTGAAATAGAATACGATGATCTTGCTAGATGCGCTTTTCACCAATATGGAACCCAGGATTGCTTTCCTAGCTCTTCACAAGGGAAAGTGCCTCAGTTAAAATGGGCTTTCTCCAACATTCTTCATTGCCCATTGGGATGAGATTGGAGATCATATTACCTTAGTCTTTCAAGGTGTTTGGGACTCTGGTACTATGCTTGGATCACTCACAAAGGGTCTCATCCATCTCATCCAAAAGGGTTTGCAAATATCTGGTGTCACAGTGGAGACCTATCACTCTCCTGGGCACCTTATATAAAATTCTAGCTAAAGCAATTAGCTTACAATTGTAGCCCTATCTTCCAGACCACACGCAGATGGTATTTGTGCATGGAAGGAGAATATTTGATAATATTTTCTCTTTTTGGGAAGCTTCGGATTGGGCTACACTAAGTGGATAAAAATTAGCCATTCTACTCTTGGATTTGAGAAAGCTTATGACAAAGTGAATTGAGATTTCCTAGAGGGAACCCTTCATGGTTTTAGATATGGATTAGACGGGTCTCCTCTTTGTACATATTAGCCCAATGAGCTTGCTCTTGTGGGTTTTATTCATACTTGATAGAAGTCTTTTTCATGAGGAGAAAAAACAGAGATCTTCTACTCAGGAAGGAGGTGTTTCCGCCACTAGGTTGGGTAAGTTTTCCAACCTACATTCTTCCACCGATGAGGATTGGTAGCTGAAATACAAAGGGCCTTGGTTGTGTAATTCATCACTACCAAAGGCAGTTGATTCGAAATAAGCTTCATCCATGTTTATTCAATAACACAAGTTGGATGTAAAAGATTGTGCAAAGTCAAGTAAATTGGTTTCTGGTCATACCTTTTGGTCTCCTGCTTTGGGCATAAGGGAAGAAACTTGCATTTCTTTTTCAAATTCTATCTTCCCTCTGTGGTTTGACACGATATCATAACATGCTCTAGATTCCATCATAGTTTTGATTGGGAGATGTAAGGTTGGACTTCTCAACCTTTTGGAAGGAACTTCTCTCTTGGCCCAAAATTATAGACTCATGGATTATTGGGGGCAACTTCAATATGGTGGAGTTGCCTTCCGACAAAAGTGGGGAAGGAGAAGGTGGCATTCACTCCCTTGAAGAGCAGCTTGTGATTTCTTGCTTTCCCATTCCATGACAGAGATGCTTTGACAGATGATGCCTTTCACACTTTTTCACATTTGCTCCTATTCTCATGGTCAAATTGGAGACGATAGACGCTCATTCATGCAAGATTGATAGATTTTATGTTGATGATTGGGCATTCGATAGAGGTGATTTATGTAAGAGATTACAAAGATATGGTGTTGTAGGCATAAAGTCAACCCTATGGTTGACTAGTAGTACTTGGGTACTATATATACCAAGTACTTGTATTGTTTCATTTGAACATTTCTATTGGAGCTTTCTTGTGTGTGCACTCTTGCTCACTTGTGTTCACAACCTGTCTCCACTTTATTCCTACATTTGGTATCAGAGTGCTTCCGTCTCTAGAGCCCATTCCTACACTTGCTTCCAGACTCCCGCAAGCTTGGTGCTCCAGTGCGCATTCTTGGTTCTCACATTCAGCTCTCCAGCTTTCGTTTAAGGTAGCTCCAACAGTCCAATGGCTATTTTTTTACCTTTTGAGGTCTGATTTCGACGTTTTTCAAAATTTCGAAGTTGCCTACATACAAACAAATTTGTCTTGCACCATTTCAGGCAAAAAAATAAAAACTAAAAATTTTCCTGTTTTTTTTGTCTATATAGCCCGTATGGATTTGTCCGTATAGTTGCACGACAGTGCCGCGAGTCCGTACGACTTGTCGAAACCTGATTTTGAGCCATACGACTTGTTAAAAGGTGATTCGAGCAGTTTTCGACTGTTTTTCAGCGTTTTTGCTTAGATTTGGACCTTTTTTAGCTCCAGCCTCTCCCGGGTGTGTTCTAGCGGCTCTAGGCTCTTCTTTACACGTGTATTGTATTCAAAAGTACTCCGACAACTTCATTTAGCTCCAAGTAGCTCACTTCAGCTCGTTTGTCATCTCTAGCTTGCCCACACAGTCAGTGGACTGTTTTGCAGGTGTTTCAAGCCAAGGTGCACTTTCAATAAGCGTTTTGAGCTGTGTATTTCGCTTCGGGACTATTTTTGTAGCCCATACTCTTGCACTCTCAGGTGCATTTGCAGATACTCTACATTGTTGGGTGCATTTGGAATTACTTTATAGTTGTGGATGCTTTTGAGCTCTGGTGGATGCATTTGAGCACTCGTGGGTGCGCTATTTCAGATTTGGGTTGTGCATTTTCAGTTTGGGATTGCACTTCAGATTGCAGCAGAGTGCAGTGATTGGTTTATGTCATTTTTGCAGTGATTGCATTGTGCAGCCAGTGGCATTTCAGAGCAGCCAGTCATACTTTGCATTTGCAGCAAGCATTTGTTTGGGATTTGCAGGCACATTTGCAGCCACTTGCACTTTTGGGACTTGCAGTTCTTTTTGCAGAGGTACATTTGCAGCTTGTGGGTATCCCTTTTTGCATCATGTCGACTCTTTCAAATAGTTTTGGCAATTTGTCCTAGGGTGACAAGATGGATGGCCAAACTATGCCTTGTGGTCATTCATGCTTAAGAACATCTTGGTTGGTAAGGGCTTGTGGGATATTGTTAGTGGGGATGAGGTGAGGCCATCAGGCTCATCACAACTTCTTCGAGTCAGACTATAGGCAGACAGCAAACTGCTATAGCCCCTCCTGCTAGTCCCATCGCATCGACGGAGAAGCAAAAGAAGTTTGACCGCCGTAGTGCCCAAGCAATGTTTTTTATTGCCACAAATGTGAAGAGGCACATTATGACGACTATCAAGTCGTGCAAGGATGCAAAGACAGCATGGGAAAGATTGGCAAATATGTATCATATTAAGAATGAGGCAAGGTCCATTGCCTTGACAAATCAGCTCAAGGATCTCGAGATGCAGGAAGGCCAGGCCATCACTGATCATATTGCTAGGATCACAGATCTACATGATCAGCTCGCAAGTATTGAGAGGAAATAGAAGACAAGAAGCTCATCTCTATTACTCTCAATAGCTTAGCGCCCTCATATGGCACATTTGTCACTTCATTGACCATTGTTCTCAAGACAGCCCCACTCTCATTCGATGAGTTAGTTGGGCTTTTGTTGCAGGAAGAGGAGAGATACTCAAATTTTGCCAAAGCCTCTCGTCACGGTGAGCAAGCGCTTGCCATGGGTGGAAAGAGCAAATTTCAAAAAAAGTTTGAGCCAAAAAACAGCCATACAACTCAGCCCAAGGAGAGGAATGCAAGCAGTTCAAGCAAAAATCAGAAAAAGAGCAAATGCAATTATTGCAAGAAGCCAGAGCATTACATTGCAGAGTGTCATAAAAGGATTACCAATGAAAAGAAGAGGCAAAGGGACAGCTCTAGAAGTAATTTTGTTGCCCCCATTGAAACTCGTGCTTCAGATGCACATGGTGATGCTCATCTTGCCCAAGGTGATAGAGATTTTGTGTTTGCTGCATTTAATGAGAAGATGGATGCCAAGGGGGATTTGAATGCTGAAAATCAATCAGGAGATGCTTCCCTTGTTGCAAGTGATACATGGTATATCGACAATGGTGCTACTAAGCACATGACTCCTTGCCAGGAGTGGTTTGAGAGCATCATACCTGTTCATGGCGAGACAGGTTACGTGTGCCAATGATGCTTCTCAAGACATCATCGAAGTTAGGCACATTCCCATTCAGCTTGATAATGGGAAAGTTAAGTATATCCGAGATGTTTGGTATGTTCCAAATTTGAGGCAAAATCCGATTTCAGTTTCAAACATTGCCCATGATCAACATATGTTGGTCGAATTTCAGGATAACCAATGCAGCATCAAGGATCCAAAGAAAGGGTATGAGATTGTAGCAATAGGCACATATGACAGAGGCTTATACAAGCTTGATGCTCAACCTTATGATCAAAAGGTATGGTTGTAGCAAACACTTCCCAGGCTGATTTATGGCATGCCAGGTTTGGACATGTCCATCACAGGGCATTGTCCTACTTGTACAGCAATAATATGACTCAGGGAATGCCAAAATTACAGAGCAACCAACAAATGAAGTGTGTGACGGGTGTGCACTTGGAAAATTGCATCACTTGCCATTTAGTAAACAAGGCAAGAATTGGGTCAAGGCAACTAGAGTGTTGCAGATAGTGCACAGTGATGTATATGGCCCCATGACTATTCCCACACATAGAAGAGCAAGGTACTTTGTGACCTTTATAGATGACTTCTCCAAGTTCACATGGCTTTTTCTCATGAAGGAAAAATTTGAGGTGTTCTATTGGTTTCAGGAGTTCAAAGCTATGGCTAAGAACCAAACCAATTCTAGAATGGGAACACTCAACTCAGATAGAGGGGGAGAGGACATGTCACATGCATTCCAGGGATTTTTGAAGCAACATGGGATTAAACATCACTTGACATGCCCTTACACCCCACAACATAATCCACTCTCTGAGAGGAAGAATTGTACTCTCATGGAGATGATGAGATGCATGCTAAAATTCAAGAGTCTCTCAAAGGCTTTTTGGGGAGAAGTAGTTGTGACAGTCACTTACATTCAGAATAGATGCCCTACCAAAGCTTTGGTTAATGTGACTCCATTTGAGGCTTTGTATGGATTTAAGCCAAAGGTTAGTCATTTTAGAGTTTTTGGCTCAGTAGCATATGCTTTGGTTCTAGATGCACATTGGACAAAGCTTGATGACAAGAGTGTCAAATGCATTTTCGTGGGGTATAGCACTGAAGGCTAGGGATTTAGGCTTTATAATCCCGCTACCAGGAAGGTAATAATAAGCAAAGATGTTCTCTTTACTGAGAATGAGTGCATGTAGCCCACTAGTGTAGACGTGCTACCATACGATGACACCCCTTTGGACATCATCCAGTTTGAGGATGATGAGACGGAGTCTCCTAGTACTTCCCCTTCTACTTCTCATAGTTCATATGGCTTGCCACATGTTGAGAATAGCTCTCCCTCAAATGTTTCAGATTTGCAGTCAATTAATGAGAATAGACAGCCTCATGTTTGGAGGCATTATCGATGTCGTGAGGCTACTAAAGATATTGATGCAGCCCCAAGTGGTACAACAAAGAAATCTATTCCACGTTGGGCAAGGTTGACCATTCAAGATGCTAAGGATCAGCCTACTTTGGGGAAAACCAGGGCCAGCACTCAGAAAAATCAGAAAAAGGTCAATTTTGCTTTGATGACCTCAGTGATGGAAGCTGAAAATGAGCCTCAAAGCTTCAAGGATGCTCAACATAATCCGGCATACAGTTGAGAAATACAAAGCCCGTTTGGTTGCCAAGGTGTGTGCACAAGAGGAGGGGATAGATTATGAGGAACTTTTGCTCCAGTGGCCAAGATGACCACCATTCGTTCTGTCATCTCTTTTGCTGCATTTTATGGTTGGTCAGTGTACCAGATGGATGTCAAGACCGCTTTCCTCATAAAGAGGAGGTCTATGTACATCAGCCCCAAGGTTTTGAGGTGAAGGGACAAGAGCACAAGTTATGCAAGCTTAGGAAGGCTCTATATGGACTAAAGCAAGCACCTCGTGCGTGGTATCAGAAGATACATCAATTTGTGCTGTCCCAGGGCTTTGTAAACACTCATATAGAGCCAAATCTGTATGTTCTGCAGAAAAAATCAGTATTGGTCATGTTGGTACTATATGTGGATGACATCATACTCACTGGCAATGATTTGCAGCAAATTACAGCAGTGCAATCCGCTTTATGTCACAACTTTGACATGACAGATTTGGGCCTATTGCATTATTGTCTTGCCATTGAGTTTTGGCAGACCCATGATGGGATTTCTATGTCACAGACAAAGTATATGGAGAACTGTAAGCCTGTGGCTACTCCATTGGAAAAGGGACTCAAGCCGAGTAAGCATGATACTGCTGAAAAGTTTTATGGCACTTTGTACAGGCAATTGGATATATCTATGCTCCACATGGACTGATATTGCCTACGCCACAGGGCTTTTGAGCCAATTCATGCATTGTCCTACGATCACACATTGGAATGCAGCTAAGAGGGTTCTTAGATATGTCCATGGCACTCTCTCTCTTGGCTTGCATTATGCTTCAGATTGTGATCTAAAGCTGAGTGGTTTCACTGACTCATATTGGTCAGAGGACATTGCGATAGACGGTCCACTACTAGCTATTGCTTCTCATTGGGTTCAGCCTGTATCTCATGGCTCAGTAAGAAGCAAGAGCGAGTCTCTCTTTCCTCCAGTGAAGCAGAGTACAAAGCTGCAAATTCAGCCACTACGGAGTTAATGTGGTTAATGAAGCTTTTGCATGACTTGCATCATGCACAGGATGGCAAAGCAAACTCTACCTTCTGTGACAGCCAGAGTTGCATTGCCATAGCCAACAATCATGTCTTTCATGCTCGCATGAAACACATTGAAAATCATTATCATTATGTGCGGGATTGTATTTCTGATGGCTTCACTGATCTCATCTATTGTCCATCTGAGGACGATGTGGCGGATATCTTCACCAAAGCCCTGTCAACAAATCTTTTCTTATGACATCGACATGGCTTGGAGATTAGAGACATTCTCACAATGTCAAGGGGGGTTGTGAAGTGATTCACAATGACATTGTTTTCATTTATTCCCATAGGTTGCATATCCATCTGGATGAATTTGTGTAACCATGGTACTTTAGGTACTGCAGGGTACACCTGAGATGTTTCCAGGGTACTTTCACCCATGTCTTTGAGGGGGGATTTGTAAGAGATTACAAAGATATGATCAAAAGAATAGTGGTCTGGATTACCCATGGTCACTAATCGAAGGGTTGTAGCAAACCCTTGATATGTATCTGGCAGTCCATTCAATGTGGTACTAACAAGCTGTGAATTTGGCACCACCTCATCAATGTTGGCAAGAGGTCCTTGACCTTTGTCAGGTATGCATCCATAGAGTCACCTTCATTCAAGCTGACTTCCTGTAATTGCATTCTCAAATATGCAGCACGTGCCTCATTGCGAATCTGATAGAGAGAAGCCAATTTATCCCAAGCATCCTTTGCTGTCTTGCAAGACCGGATGTGTGGAATAATGATTCTCTTGCATGATAAAGCACTACATGAATGTGCATTTGCATCTCTTGCATCCCATCTTGTCTGTTATGGTTGACCAAGTGTACTTGGGTACTATATATACCAAGTACTTGTATTGTTTCATTTGAACATTTCTATTGGAGCTTTCTTGTGTGTGCACTCTTGCTCACTTGTGTTCACAACCTGTCTCCACTTTGTTCCTACAATTTAGTATGCATTTTGCCAAGGGTCTCCACCTTGGATCACTTTGGTGGTTTTGAGGGTTTTTGAGCCTTTCTTGGACTGCCGCTCTACCGGTATCAAGATTCCTGATGCTTTGTATGTAGAGGAGGGCTTCATGGAGGCATTGTTACAAATTTGGGTGCCTCATACATAGGTCGGAGTGCTTCTCCTTCTCATGTGGCAGATGACCTCCTAGTGTTAGTGATGTTTATCATTCCATCGCTAGTACCAAGAGACAAGAGGTTGGCCTCCAATAGCAGTTGTCATCTTTGCAGAGGGAAGAGCAGAAGACACCCACAAATTATTGGATTCAAAAGCGCCTTGCTTCACAGCAGCAAGGGCTCATCAATAGGTTCTCTTGGATCAGAGAGCTGAGTATGCCTCTCATTCATGGGAGTCATTTTAGACTCAAGTGGAAGAAAGAGTCAATAAACACTTCTCTACTCTTGGCTCGAGAAATGCTAGAGAAAGTGTTTCTCAACTTATTGACTTTTAGGTTCTTTGGATCAGAGAGCTAACTATGCCTCTCATGCATGGGAGTCATTTTGGACTCAAATGGGAGAAAGAGTCTATAAACACTTCTTCTCTATACTTGGCTCAAGAAATGCTAGAGAAAGTGTTTCTCAACTTATTGACTCTGAGGGTTTTATAGTCAGATCTTGATGCCATCTTATGTATAAGTATTGATTTTTCTACAAGAGTCTCATTTGATGCCCCTTTCACCAATATAGAGCTCAAGATTGCACTTCTTGCCCTTCACAAGTGCAACCGAGTTCACATGGGTTGACACCCTCCTTCATTGCTTTTTGGGACCATGTTACCTCATCCCTGCAAGCCCTTTGGGACTCTAGTACTATGCCTGATTCAATTACAGAGAGTATCATTCATCTTATCCCAAAGGGGGGTTGCACTTTTTTTTTGGCAAACAAAAGGTTGTATGTTTTATTATATTATTATATCGGAAGACCAAATTACATTGTATTCCATGAGTAGCAACAATGAAATTATATCATGACTAGCTTTATTAGTCTTCTGATACTCATTATTATATTGGATCAAACAGTAAAGCTTTGGAACTTTGTCCATGGCTTGAGCAAGACTTAGTAAAACAACAACAAACATAAAAGCATGGGCTGCTCTGCAGCATTTCTTCCTTGACCTAGAAAAGAATTGAAGAACCTTTGGGCTGGAGTACTTTATGTACCACATTGCAAGTACTAAAAAGCTTGTCATGTGCTACAATTTCATTCTGCAATGGAGCAAAAGAGTTATTTTCTTTGAAGATCTACTAGTCAATATGTTTTTGATCCTGTGCCAGATACAAAAACCATCTCAAAGTAAACCAAACCAGTTCATGAAGTCATCTTCAAAATTGCTAATTAAACCATTGAGCTACAAATTATTTCTGGACAACCATATAAGCCAAAAGGCATGTGCTTCCACACTCTAGACGTAACTTTAGCAATAAGTATAGCTTTCCAATTCATAGGCTCTCCAAACCCTCCTTGCATTAGGACAAGCAACAAATAAGTGGTAGGTATCTTTCTTGTGGCATGCGAATCTCTTGCATATACCATGACCTTTGCCTATAGCCTCATCTCTGCAATTAGTCCAAACATTTTTGTGGAGAATTAATCAAACTGGGGCGAAAATCTTTTCAATAATAACCCTTATCCCAAATCTGATGGAATATAATTTTCCACTTGATCTTATTGTCAAGATTTTTCCATCTTTGTTCAAGACCCTTAAAGCTCCCTCAATGTGGTCTGAGGGTGTTGGGATGGGAAAAAAATGAGCACAGCCAACCTAGTTTCTAATATATCAAAGTTCTACCCCCTTCGCACTAAGTGTCCCCTAGCCCCCAATGTGGGCTGTTTATAGGCTAGAAGAGGCCTCGATGTATGGGTTGGTAGGGCCAGCATATGTGCAAACTGGTGCCCCCTTAGGCAGCCCTTATATAGGACCTAGCCTAGGAGTAGATTAGCCAATTGCTGGGGCCTGCTTGGCTCCCTTGCCACTGCCCTATATATAGGGCTTCCCCCTCCTTCCTCTGGCATCTCTCTAGCATAGTGTTCCCTCTTCTTTTGGGCATTCCCCTTTACTATAGACACGGTTATCATTCTCTCTCTCTCTCTCTCTCTCTCTCTCTCTCTCTCTCTCTCTACTGCATGCTTGCGCACATTTCATCACTCTCACATGGTATCAGACTTCAGGTTTGCACAAAGCCAAAGAGGGCAACAATAGACACAATCAAATACAAGCCTTTGTGACATGTTTTTTAGGGTAATTTCCACCCATCTTGTGCTGTAATTTGGTCTGTCCCTTCCACAATCTACTTCAGTACCCTTCCTTAAGCTATTTTAAGGGGCTCTAACACATGCAATTGGTAGGATCAAGTCCAAAGCATTGATTGGCAAGGAGATCTACGTCAGCAAGGTGGTGTGCACATGGCATGGTCAACAAAAGGGGTAGGCAGCGGGGTATTGTTTTGGCCCATATCCCACCCACTCTTATTGCATCGCACATGGATGAAACAATCGCCTATTTCTTGGCCCCCACGATAATATAGATCCAATAGGGGAAGTATCTTTTGTCAGAATCGGAAACAAAGGTGTTGAGGAAGGAACAGTTCCAAGAAGATCAAGGTTCTATAGTTCCCCCATGCATAAATGACAATGACATGTTGAACAGAGAAAATTACACTCATTGGAACCTACAACTCAAGATTTGGTTCATTCATAAGGGCTTATGGGAGCTTGTTCAAGGGTTTGAGAAGAAACCTGAGTGTCTATCCAATCCCAAGAAGTGGACCCATGATCAAGAGGCTAAATTTGAGGAGATCTTACTGAATGGGAAGACAAAGACTCAAAGGCACATTCCATCCTTGTGTGCCACCATCATGGAAGAGGTTTCTCCCACAGTGCAAACATTGACAAGTTTGTTTGAGGTACAGTCCAAACGAGAGGACCTTTATGCAAGGGAGTCAGTGATGCACGATGTTACTCTAATGGGGCAGTTTTATATTCTTGAGTTCGGTTTTATAGTCTTGAGTTTTCCAACAGTAGTAGTATGCAACCCTTTCTGATGGAGGCTAAGGTCATCCATGACCAGCTTTTGTCCATGGGAGTTGCACTAACCTCACTCCGTTGGCAGCACTTATTCTCATCAAGATACCTCCGACTTATGACATGGTCTCTTGGGCCTTAGGGCGTCAGCAGGTCTTAAGCTAGTCAATTAGACTTCAACGATCTATCCTCACTATTGCTGAAGAGAAGTCAGTAATTTTGTCCGAGCAAGCTGCAGGTCACTCCAGGTGGCAACACAACCCTTTTATCTAAGGAGAAGACCAAGGAGAACGGAGCAGGTGCTACAAGTGTGGCAAAAGACTACAAGTCTAAGGGTAAGTCTCAGGATCCGGACTTGTCATCAAACTCTAACCACTCAAGAGGTTCCAAGGCAGCAATAGAAAATATTGTCAAGGATCGCAAGATAGTTCTAGCTTTCTGACATTGAGGTGTTTCCCCCCATTGATCACATCTAGAGAGGAAGTGTAGATGGGAGAGAGGGCTGGTTCTGGCCCTAATCAGTTGAAATTTTAGGAGGCAAGGTGACAGCATATAGCTATGGACTAGATCTGTGCTTATAGTTCATTTCGCTAGGATTGCAATGATTATGGATTGAGGAGTTCAAGTTCTTTATCAAGGATTCTTGTATGTGATGAGTCCACTGCTTGGATACTAGACGTGGTGTGTTCCACTATCCATATTACTCCATTGGAAATCCAGTGCGACTGGCTTGGGAAATCACACTTCTTTGTTGTTCAAGGTGGCACTTCTTCAAGGATCCAAGCTAATATTTGAGCTTTCTCCTAAGACACTTCCCATCCTAGATAGTCCATGGTGGCATCTTCATCAGCAGGATCCCTTAGATCATTGTACACCATGAGCTACAGAGGGGGTGTTAGAGCTGAGGACATCTCAAGTGTAGCATACTGAGTGAAGGCTTTTATTGTGGGTGTGCCCGCCCTCTCAAGATAGGATAGGATGTCCATATTATCCCCTAGTGTGGGATGTTTATAGGCCAAAGGAGGCCTCGTTATATGGGCTGGTAGGGCTAGCATGTGTGCATATTGGTGCCCCCCTAGGCAACCCTTATAGGGCTTGGCCTAGTAGTAGGGCAACAGATTGTTGGTCCACTAGCAGCCAACTGCTAGTCAATGCTCTACTCCCCTGCCACTGCCCTAGATATAGGGCACCCCCTCCTCTGGCATCTCATCTAGCATAGTGTTTCCTCTTCTTTTCAATGTTTCCCTTACTATATACACAATTATCATTGCCTCTATCAGTGTCTATTCTCCCTCTCTCTGTGTTGCATGCTTCCATGCATTTCATCACTCCCACAATGTCAAGCCTTCCCATTATTAGAGCCTGATCTTGATTGGTTAGTTTGAGCTCCCTTCTAATTTTGGGCCAGGCTTTCCATCTAAAGTCTTCTTTAACCCATAGCTAACTCCAAATTTGGAG
Source organism: Dipteris shenzhenensis (assembly GCF_047967505.1). Lineage (NCBI taxonomy): Eukaryota > Viridiplantae > Streptophyta > Polypodiopsida > Gleicheniales > Dipteridaceae > Dipteris > Dipteris shenzhenensis. The sequence continues at coordinate 21,901,042 of NC_141620.1, forward strand.
AATTTTTTGAATAACAAACTAGCTTTATGATGGTCATTTTCATCAAGAGAATTGTTCTTGAAAATTACTAAAACTTAGATTGAGTCAAGACCCATAAAGGGCCCGTTACTTGAGCAAATAACTTTGACTCTTAATGCTTTAAAGAATGGCTACAAGGATTTCCAAAGTTGACTGCCCTTAGTAGTGCAAGGTTCATGTTACATATTGATGATAGTTTGGGATAAAACTTCCATTTAAGAGCTCTTACGGTTTGACTAAGGTGAGATTTTTGGAGTAGAAGAAGGGACTAGTCAATCTGAGGATTAAAAATAGCTTTTTTTATCCAAGTGGCTGCAAGCTTGTGAGCTGATTGTTGGATACCACCAACATCTAGTCCCCCTTCATTCCTAGGTCTAGTATAAAAGTCTACCTAACTTATTGAAATTCATTTTTTATGTTATCTCCACCCTAGAGAAAGGATCTGCATAATTTAAGTAAACTTTTTAAAACTTGTTTTAGAAGAGCACCAATAGGAAAGATAGAATATAGTAACAAGATAAACACATTAATTCAAAACCAATCTTCTCCTTGCCACGTTGGCTTGAAAACTTATCCACTTCTCAATTTTCTCTATAAACTTGTTGACAAATCAATTGCAATGGCATCAAGTAGAGATGCAAGAGGGAACCCCTACCTAAATTATAGATCTTTAATTACAAAATACTCGACCATTTCACCATTTAGACAAACTTTTGCTGAAGCATTGGTTAGGAGCAAATTGACAAATGATACATAAGTTGTTCGCAATTCCATATCCTGTAAGGATTGCAGCAAAAACTCCCATTGCAACTTGTCATATGCTTTATCAAAGTTAACCTTAAGAAATCATATGTCTTGGCCTATATCCTTGGTATATTCACAACCCTCCCAAATGTTAATAATAGCTTCTAGTAAGTGCCTACCTTTTATAAATCTTTTTTGCTCTTGATTTCTCCATGAATGCCAATCACTCTTTTGGGACCCTTTTGGAAGGTATAAGTCAAATTTGTCAGATCTTCTTATTCATAATACACAGATGGGATTTGTGTATGGCCAAAGTATTTTTTATAATATATTTTCATTTTGGGAGGTTGCAGATTGGGCGATGCAAATTAGCCATTCTACTCCCAAATTTAGAGAAATTCTATGACAGAGCAAATTCAGAGTCTATTGGTGGGTACCCTTCTATGTTTAGGATTTTCAAATGCATGGATCAGAGGGGTCTTTTCTTTGTACAAATCAGCCCATAGCTAGGTGCTTATCAAAGGGGACATGGGGGTGAGATTTTAGATTTCCAAATCAAGGATGCCCTCTTGTCCCATTCCTAGATTTGTACTGGCTAAAGCAATGGGCATCTTTTTAAGATCTTAGGCTACCATTATTAGACTAATACTTCCCTTAAGACAACATGAGGAGATCTTTGACAATGAGCTTGCTGATGACACTATTTTTTTTGGATGCCACTCCACACACTCTCACTTCAAGGCAGCCTTGGATACTATAGTAGGTGTAAATCCAGTGGATTTTTGATCAGCAAGGAGGATATTATAGATTGGGGGTCTAATTTTGATTCATTGGATTTGGAGGGTGTTTTTGTCACATACTTAGGCTACCACACATGAGGCAGTCACTAGAGCGAGCGAGAAAAAGCGAGCAAGCCCAAAAAAGCGAGCGACAATTAGTTGAAGTGATTGGAAAATCAAGCAAGCAAAGAAAGAATCTAAGTTTTTTATAAAATAATTACTTGAAGTATAAAGTGTTCAAAAGAGTGGTTATGTGTCACATTTCTTGAAATTGAGTAGTCTAAAGTTAAGGACTATTGTAACATGACCCCATTTGGGTTTGGCAATTATCCTGGGGGGTCACTCATAAACATGTAACATACCACTTTTGTGTGTTTTGTGCATGAGGGGATTTATAAAATAGCAACTTTTGTAGATATTTTAAAATGTAAAGACATACATGGGTTCAACCATTTACATGACAAAATGTAAATTGCAAGAATAGGGGTAATTTTTAATACATGCTTGCTTGCACATGCTTTATGGGTTTATGAAGAGTGATCCCCAGAGTGCAATTAAAAGGTAGAGCATGTTAAATTTTGGTTTTTTTTTTGCCAAAATAGAGAGTGTCTTCTCGCTCCCCATTATGGGAAACCTTGCTTTAAACTTGGTGCAAAAAATTGGACAGAATCTCACAAAATTCATATTCTGATGCACACAATTTTTTTAGATGGTGCAAAAAGGCATGATATTGATCTAAATCATGCCTTGTCATTTGATTTGATATGTAACATTATGCCATTTATATTTGACAATAAAAAGATGTAGGGATGTTAAAAACTCATCTTTTGGGCCAAAAAAATCATATGTTGACATCTTGCAAAAATACAAGGATGTGAAAATGCCCTCTTTTGGGCCAAAATAGGGAGCGCATTTTAAAATGCCCTCATTTGGGCCAAAACAGGGAGCACATTGACGAGACCCTCTTGACATAAGCGGAGCATCAACAAAGACTAATCAAGGAAAAAAAAAAACACAAAGTTGACGGAAGCTCCCTGGTTTATCGCTCCTGCCTCTGGCATCCTCATAGTTCAGGGCTACTGCAATACATTCATCTAATGTAGTCACATATTTAGCCCGAACTTCCATTTTAATCTTGTCGTTCAGTCCATAGATATAGTCTTTTAACTGAACTGACATAGGGAGAGGGTCTATTATCTTCATAACGCATTCCCTGAATTTGTCAGTGTACTCTGTGTTTTTTCTTTTTCCCTGATTAGTCTTTGTTGATGCTATGCTTATGTCAAGAGGGTCTCATCAACGCACTCCCTGTTTTGGCCCAAAAGAGGGCATTTTAAAATGCGCTCCCTGTTTTGGCCCAAAAGAGGGCATTTTCACATTCCTGTATTTTTGCAAGATGTCAACATATGAGTTAACGCGCTCCCTGTTTTGGCCCAAAAGAGGGCATTTTCACATCCTTGCATCTTTTGATTTACAAGTCCAAACAGGGTCATGTTACATATCAAATCAAATGGCAAGGCGTACTTTAGATGATCATCATGTCTTTGTGCACCATCTAGTAAAATTTAGTTTACCAAAGCTCTATGCGCTTGTCCTCAAGTACCTCCCTGATGAAATGATACCTGACCTCAATGTGTTTGGTCTTTGCATGAAAGACCGGATTCCGTGCTAGCTGAATAGCACTCATGGAATCACTATGCAATGTCGGTACACCTGTATGAATCCCCAAATCTCCCACTAGCCGATCAAGCCATATAGCCTCCTTGCAACCCTCTGTAGCTGCAACATACTCAGCCTCTGTGGTAGACAAAGCCACGCACTTCTATGCACGAGACATCCACGACACTGCACCACCTGCAAAGGTAAACACATAACCAGAAGTGGATCTCCTAGTATCCACATGCCCTTATCCACATGCCCTGCATAGTCTGAATCTGTGTACCCAAGTACACGCATGTCTCCTTTACCAAAGCAAATGCACATCTCCTTGGTACCCTTCATGTACCTCATGATGCACTTAACTGCCTCCCAATGCCTCTTTCCTGGATTAGCCATATACCGGCTAACAACTCCCACTGCAAATGCAATGTCTGGTCTAGTAGCTATCATAGCATACATAAGACTCCCAACTGCTGATGCATAAGGAACCTTGGCCATCATGGCCCTTTCCTCATCTGATTTGGGACTATCTGTATGACTCAGTTTCACATATGGAGGCAATGGAGTACTCACTGCCTTCCCCCCCTCCATATTGAAACGCTGTAATACTTTTGTAACATACTCTTTTTGTGAAAGCCAAAGGAGTTTCCTACTCCGATCACGCGTGATGCGCATACCAAGAATATGACCTGCAAGTCCCAAATCCTTCATATCAAAGGCCTCATGCAACTTGGCCTTTAATGCATCTAGCTCATAAGTATTCTTGCTAGCCAATAGCATATCATCCACATATAGTGCCAGGATTATTAGGCTATTATCCTTAGCCCTTTTAGTGTAGAGGCAGTGATCAATTTCACTCCTTCTGAAACCCTGGGACCGAATGAAAGCATCAAACTTCTGATACCATTCTCTAGGCGCTTGCTTAAGACCATAGAGACTCTTCTTCAGCTTGCAAACTAAATGCTCTTTGCCCTTTTCTTCAAAGCCTTCCGGCTGCACCATGTAAATTTCCTCATGCAAATCCCCATGCAAGAAAGCTGTCTTGACATCCATTTGCATAAGCTCCATATCCTCTACTGCCACTAGTCTAAGCATGCATCTAAGTGTGGTCATCTTCACAACCGGAGAGAATATCTCATCAAAGTCCACACCCTTCTCTTGCTTGAACCCTTTAGCAACCAATCGGGCCTTGTACCTAGGCATATCATCACCTGTGACCTTCATTTTGTAGACCCATTTACATGGCAATGCTTTCTTTCCATGTGGCAAAGAAACCAAGTCCCAAGTCTTATTCTTCATAAGTGAACTCATCTCTGATTGCATATAGCATACTCCCACTTGCGTTGATCCTCACGCATCATAGCCTCTCTGTAGCAAGAAGGAGTAAGCATCACATAGTCTACCCCTGGAACAAACCTATCAGGCGGTCTAGACACTCTAGATGATCTTCTCAATGGCATTTCAGCTTGCTGTCCCACTTGCATATCAGCCACATTTGGCTCATCATTTCCACCAATAGATGATCCATCATCTACCCTTGATTGTATACCTGTGGGAGTACTTGGTTGTACCATTTCTTGCACATTTGGTGCATGGACAGCTTGCTGTCTATCAACATATGCAGGTGGATTCACATCCTGGAAAGTGATTCTCCTCATTTCCACATCCCTCATGGGTGCCTTATGCATCTTCTTCTCATTGAAGACCACATCATGGCTGCGTATGATCTTCTTTGCTTCTGGATCCCAGAGACGATAGCCCATCTCTCCACTTTCACCATAACCCAGAAAGATGCATTTCCTAGACTTAGGATCTAGCTTCTTTCGAAGCTCTTTTGGCACATGTGCATATGCCTCACACCCAAATATACGCAAATGAGAGTAAGAGGGCTTCTTGCCACTCCATGCCTCTTCAGGAATACCACCATCCAAACACTTATTAGGTGATCTATTGATCACATGCACTGCAGTCTTCATTGCCTCAGCCCAAAAACCACCAGAAAGACTTGCATTGGAAAGCATGCATTGCAACCTTTCTTGAATGGTACGGTTCATCTTTTCTGCAACTGGATTTTGCTCTGGAGTACGAGGGGATGTGAGCTCCCTCTTAATCCCACGTGTATCACAGAAATGCTGAAAGTCATGAGAGAGATACTCTCCACCATTGTCAGTCCATAGGCATTTAAGCATTCTACCTGACTGATTCTCAACCAAGGCCAGCCATTTTTGAAATACCTAGAATACATCACTCTTCCGAGCTATAGCATAAGCCCACACTTTCCTAGTTGCATCATCAATGAATGTCACATAGTATTCGGCCCCGCCTAATGACCGTGTAGGCATGGGACCACATACGTCTGAATGCACCAAATCAAGCATTTCAAACTCTTTCTTTCCCCTTCTTTTATGGGCTGATTTAGTCTGCTTCCCATAGAGACAGTGCTCACAAAATTCAAAATCAGAGAAACTCAAATGCGGTACATAACCCAAACGGCATAAGAGTTTCATTCCATTCTGGCTCATGTGCCCCAACCTGCAATGCCACAAAGAAGTGCTTGGCTGCTCGGTTATTGCAACAACATGATCAAATACCCCTGATACATGTAAGGGATACAAAGTCCCACACTTGGCACCCCTAGCCAAAAGCATAGAGCCCTTTTGAATTTTCCAACTTTGAAAGCCAAAAGTGGTGTGAAAACCAGCATCATCTAGCTGACCCACTGAAATAAGACTCTTGGTCAGCTTAGGCACATGTCTCACATGTTTCAAAACAAATGCAGACCCATTTGCAAAAGAAAACTTTATGTCACCTGCTCCCACTATGTCACATGCATAGTCATTTCCAAGATGCACACAACCTGTCTTTCCACTGTCATAAGTGGAGAACCATTCCCTATGGGGAGTAACATGGAATGAAGCACCAGAATCCAAAATCCAATCCTGGGAATATGCATTATCTGAAGTGGTAAGCAACTCTGCAGATAAAGTAGACATGAAGAGAACATCATTGTCACTATCATGTGTGACTGCATTGATCTCCTCGATCTTCACTTTTCCTTTGTCCTCCCTTGGACTCTCTTCCTTTTGATTTGCACCCCAATTTGTATTCTTTTTCTTATCCTTTTGCTCTCTTTTCAGCTTGTAGCAATCCTTTTTCATATGGCCCTTCTTGCCACAGTGGTAACACTCAATGTTTCGTGCCCTGGATTTGCTACGAGACTTCCCTCTTTCTTGGGACTTCCCCCTGAACTGTGATCTGCCCCTTTGCACATTTAAGGCTGCATCCTGCTTGTTGCCATCCATAGACTTCCGTCTAATCTCCTCGGCCAACAAGCTACCCACAACATCATCAAATTTCAGTACTCCACCAGGTGCAGAGTTACTGACAGCTGTACGGAAGGTATCCCATGAGGATGGCAATGAACATAAGAGAAATATTGCCTTAGTCTCCGCATCAAAATTCATTTTCTGAGCCTGAAGCTGGCTGAAAATAATGTTGAATTCATTCAAATGAGAAGCAATGGAGACCCCTTCCTTCATCTGCAGCTCAAACAACCTCTTCATGAGGTAAACTTTATTAGAGGCAGTTTCCTTCGCATAAGTGGCACACAGTTTCTTCCACAAATCTTCCGTAGTCTGCTCATTTACTACTGTGAAATAAACTGACTCTGCAAGATGAAGTCTAATAGTAGACTTTGCTAATGCATCCAACTCATTCCAATCATCCTCAGACATATTTGCAGGCTTAGCTTCAATCCCTGCCAAGGGTTTAATCTGCTTCTTTTGAATAAGCACATCCCTTATTTGTTCTTTCCACAAAGAAAAGTTTGTCCCATCAAACTTTTTAATGCTGAAAAACTCCTTTTCAGACATGGAAGAGGATGCCATGATGCAAATAAAGCAAAATCCCAAATGCTAGTGCCTGCAAGAGAGAATCACACCAAATACTAGGTGCACCCAAATGTGTATGCCACAATAGAGTGAAATATCACCAAAACTCAAAACTCAAAGCATCTGACTCATGTGCATATACTATGCATCCATATGAGCAAATCTGGCCCAAAAGAAAATGCCAATAAGTGCCAAATGACTCAAGCATAAACACCATCCACTGGCATATTCATCAATAATGTCTCATCCAAGAGAGCATAGCACTATCAGTGCATCACCTGCAATGTGTCAAAGCTATCCCTCAGCATAAAATAGCATCCATGTGCAAAGCGTCCATAAAAAAATAGCATCCCACAAGGCAATTTGGGCCTATCAGCGCATCCAACAAGGACCGCAATGCATCCAAATGGCCTATAAATCATCCACTGCAACCCAATGCATACCACGAATGAGCGCACACTGCTCAAACTGCAACCAGAGTGATCTGCATAAGGTATGCTCAAGAAATCATAGTCCCACGGTAATGAGCGCTACTGAAAATAGAACCTGAGATGCTTCAAAACATGGGCGCCATTGCATAATCGGACTCAGTAAGAAAATCTGCAAATATCTCTTCTGCCAGAACTACAAAATCCCAACCGATGAGTGAGAAATGGGAGTCAACACTTATCCACTGCCATGTGGCATAAATCTAAGGTTTCAAAACCTTAGTATGAAAAATGCATAACGGAGAGACGAAATCGAATACACAGAGATTTATAACTCTGAAAATCCTCCACCGAATCACGCAAGAACTGATAGGTAGGGGTTTTTGGGCGTCCGGAACGCAATGGGACAGACGGTTTTGGAAACCGTGGTCTCAATCACTGGGTCCAACACACGGACTGAAAAACGTTTTTGGAAACAGAGCTATCTGTAAACTCCACCAGAGTGCGAATGATGAGCAACATAGAAGTTTTAGGACCTCTTGAGTCCACCGGAACTGACAGATCTGCAAATGGTTGCTCTAAACTTGAGTTCCAACACCCGGGCAAAAAAACGCAGGAACTGACACAGTGAGTCAGAAATCCAATGAAATGATCCCAGATTCAAGAATGAAGGTGTTTCCAAGCTCTTGAAGTAATGTGGACACCAAAAGCAAGCAATAGTTGCCTCTACAAGTCAATACGGAGTCTCTGTCATCGAACGGAACAGGGAAAAGCTCAAAAAACGACTTTTTCTTTGAAAGCTCTTAACAGGCTCTCAAAACCACTTCGCAAAGCCAAAGTGACTTTTCCAAAGGTTCCTCCAAGGTCTCTGCACACTCGGATGCAAGTAAAGTCACCCACAAAGCTTCCCACAGAGCTTCTCCTTCCTTCCACAGAGCTGCTGAGCTTCAAAGCATTCACGCACGCTCAGCTAGATCACCCGGGCTCTGATACCAGTTGAGAGTGCTCTCAACGGAAGCAAGAACGGAAGAAGGAGAGAGAGCGAGAGAGAGAGAGACAGAGAGCCACACAAGTTTTGGTGGGTGCAGAACCACCCTAATCTTCTTTTTCATTCATTTATATATGTGTTTGAGTATTGTACATAACTGGGGTTAAGGCACAGTGACCTTTAACCCCCACAGTCTGTCTCACCACCTTCAAGCATTGGGGATCTTGAGACCAAGGAGGAAATAAGGATTACCTAGGGTGACCAATCGAGCATTTTCACCAAGTTCTGAGAGGAACCCGCACAATGATGGAAAATACTAGCGATTTTTTTTTGTTTGCAATTGATTATGACCTACATAGAAATCATATATCAATAGGCTATCCCTTCAATTTTCATATCCTATGCCTAGATATATGATCATATCACTCCAACCAAGTGTGAGGGAATTATTGCCTCGACCCAATTAGGAGATCACTAAATTGGTCTAGCCATCTAAATGACTATACGGACTCTTTGGGGGATTTGCCTTCAAAAACGAGTACAAGAAGAGTAGCTAGAGATCTTGGTTGCTTTTGCTTGTGAAGATTTTGCATACTAGATCTTTTCTCCCCATCTCTGTGGTCTGTTGGGTCCAGTCAAGTTTGTTGGCTATTGAGAATTGTCTATGTAGGTGGAGGCACCAAAGTAGAGGCTCTAAGGTCAATCAGCCTGCAAGCAAGTTAGCTCTCACTAGTTATCATTCAATATTTCATCTCCCCTATTTCCTAGAAAATATGGACTAAAGGCTCCATCGTTTCTAGGAATAGGCACTCATACAAGCATGGAACATGGTTAGAATGAGGGATAACATTTTTTAAGGTATTGCATACTTGTGCAATGCATGCCTTGCCTTTCTCCATCATAGCCTCCCTACATCAGTGAGACGAGGACACCCCAGATTAGGGAATGACATTGGCTTCACTTGGATTTAGAGAGGTGTTCCCATCAAGTATTTGGGCTGCCAAGTAGGTATGGGTATCTCTCCACCACAATAGTTTACTCCTAAGTTTAGCCAACCTTGACCTTGCCTCTAGAGTAGTAGTGGTTGACGAGGTTTTGTTGGCCACAACTTGGTTTGTTTACTCTTGTTGGTGCCATTTTTTAGGGATTGTATCACTAGGCTCAAGAGACTTGTAAGGAACTTTTTATGGAGTAGACTTGATGGCACATCTAGATGCTATAGCTAGGGTGGCTTGGAAGACCTTGATTCTCCCCTCATGAGAAGGGGGTCTCAATATTATAGATCAATATTTATAGCGCACGGCCTTGTATGATGAAGGGACTTATTCTTGGGCAAGAGCCTTAAAAAGACTTCTTTATTCAGACCTATAGTCTTGTACACCTATTCCACCCATTCGTAGTTTCCCGTAGGAGGTGATAGTGGTTTAGTATTACAAAGTACCAAAACTTATTAACTTATGAATCATTATCTATAGCACCTACAAGTGGACTTGTTCCATTTATGAGTGTGCTATAAGGATGTATATAAGTTGGATTTTAGTTTTTTTGGCTCAATGGAATTAAAAAGATTAAGCAACATCAAGTGATTCATCACCATCTAGATATGTGTAAGACAAGGTTATGTTCACATTACTGTATTTTACTTGAAAATATGTAGCAGGTAAAAATTCTAATTTGAAATAAAAAATAGTTATAAGCTTGTGTTTCTAGGATTGTTCATTAATAAACCCCAATTGTTGAAGGTTTACTTTAATAAATAATGTAAATTGTTTAAGCTATATCCACTGCTATTATACTAAAAGTGTAAATATTTTTTTTGTTATTTGATGAAGTTTTTGGGTGGTCTACAACAACTACAAAAAGGTACTCGTATAGTTTTATGACTAGATTGTGTCTCATAAGCCTAAGTAGGAAGAAATATCTGACTAATTAGATTTTCCTAGAGAAGTACATTTTTACTTTGAATATCGTCACATTTAAGTACATTGAATAACCTATAATGGTTGCTACCTGATTATTAAAAAAATTAATGAGGATACTTTTCTTATTTTGCTAGCAGGTGTTGTATCTATTGCATTCAATAACATAGATACCCACATGGTCATCACAACTACAAATCAAATATTTATAGTTAAGATGTAAGTTTAATTTAAAATTTTAATACTTGTAAGATGGAATACATAGAAAGCATTAAAACGATTCTAGATTCAAGTCTTGCATCAAAAAATTATTAGTGCATTTTTCCAAATGACAAAGACAACCTAATAATGTCATTCACTTTATGTCATGCCATGTAATGAATTATGTCAGGTTTAATCAAAAGGGAACAATTCATGATATCACAAAATATGATGTATGGATATTCAATATATCATTAACAATGAAATGGACACTAACCATGCACACACATGTACACATGTTCATTCAAGTGTATGCATGCATGGTTGTGTCTACATGTGTGTGGGCTTCTCTCTCTCTCTCTCTCTCTCTCTCTCTCTCTCTCTCTCTCTCTCTCTCTCTCTCTCTCTCTCTCTCTCTCACACACACACACACACACATGCACACATGCACGTACATGCAAATGCGCCCACACACACATTCCCCATACAACTTAGTATTTGTCCCATATTGTTAGCTTTGGAAAATCATCAAATTGTAACTAGGCTAGATTAGATCTTCTAAGCTAATTTGTGCTCAAGGATGCTTAATAGGATTCCAAAAACATTAATAACATATTAAGACCTAATAAAATGTAATGTTGACTTTTGGTCAAAAAGTAAAAGGATTGACTTTGATTGATGTGTTCAACACGACTTGGACCAGCTCAACTTTTTCATTTTAGAATTAGAAGGCCTTTATATGACCCGCAAGCATCCTTTGTTTCTCACTGTTTACTTATATTTTTCAACCATTTCTAAGGAGGGTGATAAGGCTTCCTTTAGAGCTATAAAATGTAGTCCCCTTGAGCATCTTGTTTAATTGTAGCCTCTTCATCCCTTGCATTATGGATGTTCAATCTTTTTATTTCTACAATGCATTTCTTTTGCGTAGGTGCTAGCCTTATTCATGGCCTATTTTGTCCCTGACATCTGGAGTATTGATAGAAGCAAGGTATGAAGTCATTTCATTCTCATATATATGTAGACTTGATCATATGTGCATATAAATAAACATAGGTTTATGCATTGGAATTTACCCATTTGTGGGTGTTTATGAATTGGTGCAGATTTTATGATAGGTAGTCTATGTGATTCAATTTAATTTCAAAAAGTATTTGACAAAGTTTATCTCATAATATTGAGCTTTTGTACACATTTTCAAAAAATTAATTAGTAATATCTACCTCATAATGAAACAAAAACACTTTTTAAGAAATATGGACCATTTACACTTGGTTTCAATGATAATTCCACAAGTGATGCTAGGCTTAACTGCATACACATACCCCTATACGCGCGCATGCGCACACACACACAAACATGCACATAATCAGACGTGTGCACACACACATGCACATGTGCACATACGCACACACACTTGCACACATGCATGCATATGTGTGTGTGTGTGTGTGCATGCACGTGCACATGCACGCACACACACACACACATGAATACTTTCCTAACTATGAATTATTCTTTTATGTACCCCCGTGAAATCTTCCCTTTATACTTTCTTTTTAACCACCCCACATACCAAGCCCACTAATTATCCCATACCTCCTCTAATCCCTTCTTAATCCATGCACTCATTCACTCCTTACTCCACTTGTGACTTAAACTTCACTCGTGGCTAAATTATTTTTTTAATTATCTAAGAATCCATATGGTTGTCTATATTCTTATGTAAAGCAATAATAAGCCAGGAAAAATAGGCATTACCTATCTACCCAAACATAACTATGATGTTCTAACACCTAGCTTGTTTAGATGGTGACAGGTAAGTGAATCTCGACCTCAGAACCTTGACTGCCTAAGAATTCGACATCTTTTTTTAATATTATATTTTTCAAACTCATTATTATTAAAAGTCCTTGATTTTGATCAAAATTTTTACAAACTCTAGCTGCATTTTTCAACTTAGATGTCTTAAACATTTTTTCCTTATCACACACACACACACACACACATGCACGCACGTGTGCATGTGCAGGCATGCACATACACACTTTCCATGTAAGTGCACATGTGTGCAGTTGCTTACATGCATAGATGTACGTGTGTATACGTGCACGCACATACACACACACACACACACACACACATGTGTGCATGTGTTCATATGTGCATACAAAAACACACACACACATATACACATGCATCTACATATACACTCATGCACATAGATTCAAGATATAAGTACATGTGCACACCCATGATGAGTATTGAAGAAGAACTACCAATATCCATGTGTTCATTAAAGGTTCATTATAGAGCACTTTACTATGGCTATATCAATGTCTTGTCTTTAAGTTGCTTAGTCTTCTAGATTAAGTCTTTGTTCTTAGTTTCATGCTAATCGTAATGAATTTCCATCAAAAAAAATTTGTCTCTTCTTAAGAAAAGGATGGTTGGCTATCACTAGCTATAACATTCATCAAGATTTCTTCCAAGATCTAAGCTTAGGTCAAAGCATAAGAGATCTCTTTTTTCGTTGTCATCAAATATCTCTTCTGAATAATAATTAGGTTGATATATGGTACTATTTCACTCTAGCTCCTTTCCCTTTCTAGAAGCAATCGCTAATATTTCTAATCATGAGATGCTCTCTATTACTTAATTCCTTGGTTTTTTGAATGGTTTGAATTATTTCCAGTGTAAATACTAGTTATCCCCTCCCATTTTCCCTTACGATCAACATCATCTTTTGAACAAAGCTTATTTAGTATCAGTGCAAGCATTTTCCATCTATGTTTTTAAAAGAAATTATACGTGTTTTACCTTGAATATAATAGCCAAAAATTAGATAATGGATATCCGTAACCGATCTAACTAGATTTCTTTCAAGGGCTAGCCCAAAACCCTAAATTAGGACTTAAAAAAATAGGGCATGACCTAGAATACGTGATTTGAATAGAAAACCTATTTTTGAAAATCTAAAATTTGGAACTAAATTTTGATCATGGGACATGACCATAGATTAAATAATGGATTCTATAGAATTTAAATTCTAGTAATTATTGTTTTTGAAATTTAGCAAAACCATACTATAGATTTGGGTCAAAATAGCTCTAGACCATATAAGTTGTAATGTGTGATTCAAATGCTAGACCACAAATCCAATCTAGTAGATCTAGACTAAATGGATTTGGACTAACTACAAGACTTGGATTGTGTGTGCTAGACTAAGTTATTCAAATATTGAACTAGGGATCTGAATAGATACATCTAAACAAGTGGAACTGGACTTGTGGATCCAACCTTGAATATAATAGCCAAAAATTAGATAATGCATATCCATAACAGATCTAACTAGATTGCTTCCAAGGCTAGCCTAAAACCCTAATTTAGGACTTTTAAAAATAGTGCATGACCTGGAATACATGGTTTGAATGGAAAACCAAATCTAGAATTTAGAGCTAAATTTTGATCCTGGGACATGACCATAGATTAAATAATGGATCCAGAATTTGGAACTAAATTTTGATCCTGGGACATGACCATAGATTAAATAATGGATCCTATAGAATTTAAATTCTAGTAATTATTGTTTTTGAAAATTTAACAAAACCATACTATAGATTTGGGTCAAAATAGCTCTAAACCATATAAGTTGTAATGTGTGATTAAAATGCTAGACCACAAATCCAATCTACTAGATCTAGACTAAATGGATTTGGACTCACTACTAGACTTGGATTTTGTGTGCTAAACTAAGTTATTCAAATATTAAACTAGGGATCTAGATAGATACATCTAGATAAGTGGAGCTGGACTTGTGGATCCAACTAGACCTTTTTTAAATACACAAATCTGTCATATCTACATATACCAACTAATCTACAAGTTTAATGACTAAGGGTACACGCTATCCAAAATGGATGCAGGACATAAAGCAATGCCAAAGCTAAAGAAGATTCGACAAAAGAGTCCACACCCTCGGCAAAACAAGACCCCCGCCAAAGTTTGCAGTCATCTACCTTCTCTCAACCAAAGTGACCAAATGCATTTATGGTTTAGAATGATAGCTTCAAGGAGAATTCCATGCATGAAATGGGAGTAGAAGAGGTACCAATGCAGCCCTAGTCACCATCCGCCTATACGTCCATTGACGAGGCTGAGTCCTTGGAGCTTGTGTGGCCACCTCCATTGACTTATGCACTTTCCAATGACACAAAGTATTTCCTAGAGCAAAGGGGACTTGGATGCTTGTTTGAGTGCCTATAATCCCTAAAGGAAACTCTTACCATGACCACCTACATCCAAGAATTTATCCACTCTTATCACTCCTAGGATGCACAGGCTGGCAAATACGGCACCATCACTATAAATCAGAGTCCACTCAATATTATACTCAATAGTACAGTGATCCAAAGGTCCTTCTCTCTTCCAAATAAAGGGAAAAACTCAAGGCCTACCAATGCCAATTTTGTAAGAAATTCAGCCTCTCCTTGCCAAGGGAACCAAGTTCCATAGGGATGGAGTACTACTTTGCACAATCGTTGACCCTCAACTCAAGGAAGTAGCTACATTAATATCCAAATCTTGGGCATCAAGTGTGGGAAGAATCACTCCCTTCCACTCCACACACTTTTTTTTCTTAATAGGCAGCTGAAAACAAGACTAGATCTAGCATTTGGTAATCTTCTTCACAAAGAAACTCGACGGTTCATCTAGCCAAAAAGGTGAAATTCCCCACTTATTGGCAGTAATCATCAGTAAAGAGGTGCAAGAAAAGAGAATGACTCAGCCTCTTGAGGATCTAGACATCCTTTTATCACCCATGTGGGACACATTACCCAATGAGGATGCCCCAGAAGAACTATCTATGATGGAGTTTAAAAATGAGGAGCTTGATGTAGAGTTGCAACCAATAGATCTCCATCAATAGTAGCAATAAGAGCAAGAGTATACATTGGTACAAGCTCCACCTGTTCATGCCAATAAATGAGCCACAAGGAGGTCTAGTGCAAGACCAGCAACATGACTATTGCACCCAAGTGTCAAACCTACCAATGGAGTAACCCCTCACTAATACTGTAGGATCATCAAGATGGATGCATGGGAACCTATTGTATCAAAAATTTTGCCAAACCTCATCACCATCTACCATCCTCCATCATCAAGCCAACTGTATGCTTCAAATATCAAAACTATTTACTATATTGGCCAAGGAGGAGCATGCAAGAGAATTGGAATGATGCACTCTAGCAGATATCCAAGAGCAATTCCATGGAATCACAATAAAGTTCATGGCACTTTGGGCCCAAATAGCTGAGAAAGAGATTGAAGAAGTGAAAATGACCAAGCTCTCTAAATAAGGAGAAAACAGTGCAGGATATGGCTTCCAACCTCCACTAGAGCCAAATACATGACCACTTAACCTCAGAACATGCACAACAAAAGGAGGAACTTATACAAGCCTAATTTACTCTAATCTAAAAAGAAGAGAAAACAGTGCAGGATATGGCTTCCAACCTCCACTAGAGCCAAATACATGACCACTTGACCTCAGAACATGCACAACAAAAGGAGGAACTTATACAAGCTTGATTCACTCTAATCCAAAAACAAGAATCGCTCCAGGATTGCCAAGAAAAGCTGGTAGAGATGCACCAATCTTTGACGACATGCACTTTCAACATTGAGGAGCTTTTGGCTACTAAAAGACCAACTTACCACCAGTACAGAGGCCACCACTACTTAAGCCTAATGTTCAAATGCTAATGAAGCCATTCTTCAACAAGAATAGGTTACCTTGCAAATGAAAAAGCTTAAGGGTGCATATACATCCATCTACCATAAGTATAAGGATAAGTATGATGAGGTGCACACCCACAAGGTAACCATCTAAAAGCTTGAACTCCAGTCGCTAGTGCAAACCAAAGAGGAATGGATGACACAACAAATGAAGTCCCACAACAATGCATGACCTCGTTGTACCTAGAGCTTATGGCCACTCTACAAGTAGAAGATCATCTCAAAGCACGTGCACTAATCCAATGGAAACATATCCAACTCAAGAGCATATCTGCTCATCCATAAACATTCCATTGGGGCAAAAACTCTACACAAAATTTTCCAAGGCTTGTTAGAATATGAAAAAAATATCTTTTGCCTATCCACACATGCCAGGTTTACTACACTCCAGACGGATGCTTCATAGCATATGCATGCCCTCCCCTCAACGTCCTTGGTGGTCTCTTGTAGGTGCTACAAAAGCTGTCAATCTTATCTATAGGGCATGACATGTCCAACACCTCACCCTTGCAGTCAGCTGATAATCCCATCTCACCAAGAAAAAGTATTGGAGGATGACATGGCCTATCTCACAACCAACTTGCCATATCTAACCACTATCTATGCCAATCTCATAACCTCAATTTCCCTTCCTGTTACCATCCTTTTAACCATTTTTTAGCTCCAGTCAAATCTCTACTCCCTTCACTATCTCTTTGCTCATGCTTCTCACCACTTTTAGCTCACCCAACACTCGCAAACTTACTAGCCCCTCACTCCTAACTTCCTCCCCACCCTTGCTAATCCTACCCCTGAGGATTACCAAGTTGCTCAATCCATTTGCCCAGCCCTCCTGCCTTCATATCCCTATCATAAATAACACTCTTCCATATTAATCCCCCATGTCTCCAGATTCTCTCCATGCACTGCCATCAACTTTGACACCATTTGAGATGCTACCAACAGCAATGGAGCAAATCTTTGATTTTGATTATCAAGATCTAGACAATCCAAATTGTACTAGCATGCTAGATTCCAATTATGGTTATGATTATGATGTAATACCACTTCCAAGTAACCCCATCATGGATTTTTGGAATAAATATCCAGATATGAAAACTTGAGGTAGATAAACCCTAAACAACTTCCCAGTCAACATTCACCAATCCAGCATTAGATTACTGAAGCTTGGATTTGCAAGTTGGATCCCCATCTTGACTGATGTGACCTCAATCTCTTTGATGTGAAATTCTTAATTTGATACCTCTACGCACGTCCATGCCTTAGAACCCATCCCATGTTCTATGCAATTCCATGATGGCATTGATTAAAGGACAACATACACACTTTAGGTGAGGATCGCACCATTAATTGGCCAATGATCGAGGCATACTCTAGATCTAGAAGATTGGATGAGTTAGAGAGGGAGTTATGTAGTTAATTGTGGGTTGGAGTTAGTCATGACTTTCATAGGGTGATGTAAATATAGGGAAAAATAAAGTCAAACGAATAAGGTGATAGGCATGAGAAGTATGGAGGGAAAAGAAGCCATGGGAAGGAGTCATCTAGCAAGAATATACAAAAGAGGAGGAGATGTATGTGTATGGTTTTTATTTTCTTAGTTGGGTGTGCTAAGGAATGCAAATGTTCTAGACGAATCTTTCTCTCTCCTTTGCTATCATGAACGTGGTATTGCATGATTAAATTTATAAAACTTTGTCACCACCTACCTCAGAAACTACTTCCTTTAAATTTACAAAACTTTGTCACTACCTACCTCAGAATCCTACATGAGATCCTATTACTTCCTTTAAATGAAGTGAAGCTTATTTTTTACTCTACATCCTCACTAGGTTATCTTGCATATGCAAGGTGGACCTTCAAATACTCACCAAACATTGATTGTTAGATGTTAGGGTTAGTGACACAAATAGTGGCAAATCTATGGAGGAGGTTCCTACTTACATTGGAGAGCCTATATTAGTGATCCCTCACTTCAATAGAAGGATTCAAAAAAAAAGTTAAGATTCTACTATAGTAGATGAGTCATTTTGTTGTATACACTCTTCTCCATTCAACTACTATAGCTTGCTATCCATTGTGGAATTTAAGCTTGTATTGAGGGTTTTTTGCCCCCATTTCCCTTCTTGAGTAGTAGAATTGCATTTCTTGTCTATCCTTGTGTTTTATCAGTTGATTTTAGTTCTTGAGAGCATCTTTAGTGATTATTTTAGTTAAAGTGCACATTAAATGGCAACACAAAAGGATAACTAGCTAAGATTTAGAAGTTTAGTCCCTCAAGGGCACCCATTACAAGAAAAATTCAAAAGTTTATGATTCCATTTAAATAGCAATCACCATTGAACAACACAGCTTAGTACTATATAATTTCAGCTCATTAGCTCTACAAATACCATATCATGGTGGATACAAAGCCCTAATATGAAGCAATTGACATCACGCATAGCATACAAAAAAGGACGCAACAAAACTACTTGATCCATATCTTGTTAAGGCCATAAGTACATTCAAGTACAAAAGTAGGTCATAAGAAGGGGCACCCTGACGATCCCACCAATTCAATAAGTAGAACTCTTGGATAAATAAATTATTCACCTCTGCTAACATCCCAAAAGAAAGATAAGTTATTACTTAAACAATCTTAGAAGGGTGGGCAGGCTTCAAAATGAGCTTGTGAATTTCATATCTATCACATCTAATAGGGAAATAAGTTGGTGCAACTAGGGTGATGTGATGAGTGACCAAAAATAGCAAATCAAGATTAAGTAATCTTTCCAATATAAGAATCCATAATAAATCTGAACCATTCTTATAAAGGTGTTGTAAATTGAACTAATAAAAAAACCTCTTTTCACAATTCGATATTTTAATAAAAAGTCAAAATTTTAAAACTATTGGGACTATTCTCTAAACGAGAAATTTCCCAACACTAGTAGTCATGCACTCAGCACCAACAATCATTTTTATAGACCCACATCAACAATAATGCCAAAAGAATTTTTGAGACATTATCAAGTTTTATATAAAGGATCATAATTTCTAGCAGTAAAAATGATTCAAAATAAATAATTGATCTTTTTAATCATAGTAATGGAAGTGACTTTAAGAAAGATTCTAGCTCAAATGATGACAAGTTGGAAGCCATCAAAAACATGCACTAATATATAATATTCACTCAAAATTTTCAACTTCAATCCATGAAGATCTAAAAGAAACAAATGCTACATCACCAAAAGTGAGAATTCTCACTAAAAAAACCCTATGTGATGCTAATTTTTATAATTCAACATTGATCAATATAGTAATCATTGTAAACTTAACAATCTATCATATGTAAAAGGACCATCGAAAGGCATGTTTTAGCACTTACAACAATGCAATCAATTTGTAGTCTTGGAATCTCTCAATGATTTTGGTACTTGGAAAAAAATTTTTGGAAAATCCTTTGCAAGACGCACTACAGGCCTTGTACATTAAAAACTAGAACAAAACCTATTTGTACATAGCAAAGAGTTGAAGGAGTAATCTACTCAATATAAAACTAGCACAGTTGAGGGAATGGTAGACTTCCAAGAATTAGCAAGTCTCCTACCACATATGTGATTGCACCATTATGGTGGCATGCGGAGAAAAGGATGGAGATTAGGGTTTCCATATGCTATAGGCAAAGTCAAGGTGGCCAAGAGTAGTATAAGAGAGGAGAGCACACATAAAGGGATAAGGAGACACCAAAAGTGGTGGAGCAAAAGCTACTCCAGCTTATTCCTCTATCATATATATATGAGTATACATGGGCCCTGTACAAGTGGGTGGGCACACTGCCATTTACCCCAATAACTTCCCACTTAAAGGCAGTGTGCCTTTTAAGGGAGTATAGTACACGTACAATACAATCAGCCATAGGCTAAAAAACAAGATGACTAGACCATCATCCTATGCCCATCGGCACTTTACAATGTGCAAAGTGCATAGAGGATAAGCTGCTAGCAGTCATCAAGCCTGCAGGATAGAAAATGACAAGTTGTAGATGCTTGTCAACCAAGATCTCATGCCAGATCTCATTGGGAGAGTGAACTCTCACCACCACGTGCTCCTGTGCTAAGTCCATAGCACCCGAACTGTCACTGTGCAAAGAAAATGTCTCTGTACCACCTATGACCATAAGCACATAACCTACAATAGACCTCTGCTAGTCTACCCAACCTGCATCACCTGCATGCTGCTCCTGGAAGCATAAGGACATGATGTCCACAACCTCTTCCCTATCACCAAAATCTGCCATAATCATGCTACCAACTCCCACTGCAACGGAAGCAAGAACAGGAAGTGTAGCCCCACTGGCAAACATGTGAGAACCAAGTCTCAAACCACTCATGGATGCATGAAGTACTATGGTTGCCATATCAAGTACTATGGCTGCCATATCAACCATAACCTACTGCTCAACTAATCTGTGATCGTCAAACCTACTGTGTTTCAAGTATGGAGCCAATACAAGCAATGGAGTACCTAGTAACTTCCCCCTCTCCATACTAAAACAACCAAGTATCAGAAGACAAACATCATCAAGACCATGCAGCTCCCAATGCAAAGCATCCCTGTCCATAAAGGGCCATATGGCAAGTAACCTCAAAAGGATAGCAACCTCCTAATTACTGAGACCATAACCTATCTCACTGTGTATCACATCCTGAGTTCTCATAATGGTATCAAACCTATGAAGCCAAGCTTTAGGGGATTGCTTCTAGGCATGAAGGCACTTACAAAGCAAACATATCAATGATTCCTGCCCATGCGTAATATGACATGAGTCAATAACTGCAGAAACCACATCTGTCTTAGCATAACCAGCCAATGGATCATACCGGGCATTGTTAGCCAAGGTATCCCCCTCACCATGCATAGCCTCATCCTCATTTGCAAGAGGCACTCCGCATCTTGGGAGCAAACTGTAACTGTCCATAGAAGATGTATCAACAATCTCCATAGGAGTATAAACCTGTGGAATACTTGAGACATCTAACCATCTCTAACCAAAATCAGGAAGTAATCGTGGCTGTCCCAATTTATAACCTACTCACCATGGGAAAAACCTCCCACTCCAAGGGATATGGGCTGCCCCTGCAAAGAATTCAGAGGTATCAGTGCACTTACACCCTCCTAGAAAACCACTATCCTGCTATCCATAGTCCTGGGCTGTTTAAACATAGCATCCTCTCTGAAATAGATATTATGGCTATGTATTAGCTCTCTAGCTAAAGAATCCCATAACCTATAGTCCCTACTGGAGTCACTGTATCCAAGGAAGATACACCTCCTTGATCGGGAACCATGAGCATAAGCCTCGCAGCCAAACACACCTAAATGCTCATAAAATGGTGCCCTGCTCATCAAGAAGTCAAATGGCACTCTACCATCCAGAGATCTCCTGGGTGACCTGTTAAGCAAGTATGCAGTTGTCTTACATGCCTCAGCCCAATAGCATTCGGTAAGACTTGCATATCGTAGCATGCTACCAATCCTGTCCAATAGAATCTGATTAATGCCTTCTGCCAAGGCATCATGAGTAGAAAGATGAGGAGTGGTCAACACCCTCCTGATACTAAGTGTATCACATAGATGCTAAAATCTAGGAGAGGTAAACTCTGCATCACCATCAGTCATCAAGCTCAATAGCTTCTTTTCTGACTGATTTTCAGCATTACCCAAGAAGCATTGAAATGTATCATATACATCATGCTTCTGATGAATCGGATATACCCATATGTACTTTGTAGCAACATCAATAACTGTCACAAAGTAAGAGGCACCATCCAGTGAAACGGTAAGCATAGGCCCACAAACTACACTATGAACCAACTGCAATGGCTCAACATACCTCTCACAAACTGTCTTTCTCAAAAAAGAGGATTCTGACTACTGACCATCATGACAATCATGACATAAAATATGAGAGACATCCATAATAGGAATGTATCTCAATGTTGTAAGGGCTCTGATACCTACAGCAGACATATGTCCAAGTGTGGCATAAACTAACTGATGGCTGCTTACTAATCATAAGCATCTGATCCTGGACACCTGATACATGCAATGCATAAGAGAATCCAACCCGTGATCCCTTAGCCATAACTAAATTGCCTCTAGCAATCTTCCATGCATGATCACCCAAAGAGACATGATAACCTGCCTCAACCAACTGTCCAGTATTGATCTTGCTCATAGCAAGTCCTGGTATATGTCTAACCCTCTGCAGAACAAGAATAGAGCCACTAGGCATAACAAGGTGGATATCCCCGTAACCATAGACATCCATAGAATGATCAATGCCCATCAAACTGCCCCCCACAATGCATTCCTGATATGCACTAAACCATGACCTATGAGGGGTCATATGACATGAAGCACATGGATCTAACATCCAATCACCAAGAATGGGTACATCAGTGGCCAAGAAGGAGGTTTTAGAAATAGACAAAAGAATGCCTTCATCACTGCTACTGTTAGTGGAAACCTTGGCATCCACACCTTGAAGCTTAACATGCTTCTTCTCCTTCTTCCTGTCATTCTTAACCTTGCTCTTCTTCTTGCATTTTCTTAGCCATTTCCAGCAGTACTTTTTCGTGTGGCCATACTTTCCACAATAGAAACATCTAACACAAGTCCAAGAGCTAGACTTGTTGCTCTTGGAATTCCCCTTGAACATGACCTATTTCTACCAATTGATCTACCTATGGAGTGCATATCAAGGCTGTATTTTAGCCCATCAGGGCATTTCAACCCATCATGTTGTAACATAACACTATCATGGTCATACATCCGGCATATACGAGTATAGAACTCATATGCATGGCAGTCTACACCCTATACACCATCCTGTACCTGCAAGTAGACTAACTTCGAGAGTGATGATTGAATGATAGAGCGTGCTTGCTCATCCATGTCATCCCAATCACTCTGTTTAATGCTATTATTCTTGACACCTTTGCATTGAATGGGCTTATGCTGCCTCTTCTGCACTAACACATCATAAATCTACTCTTTCCAATACTGAAAGTTTGATCCATCCAACCTCTCAATATCAAAGAGGGCACTACCAACTGTAGATGCCATATCTATGGCATAATAGCTCACAACCAAAGAGCAGTATAGTGCAATAGGCAACCCAAATGACCAAAAAATATAGTGTTGTCCAAACCAATCAAGTCTCCAAATAAACTGGCTGATCCAATGCTCAAAAGCACTCAGCCATAAAGAGGCATAAATAGGAATATATGCAGCCCAGTGACTTGCCAATCAATGCCTGGCAATCCAAGTAAGCAATGCACTAAACCAAATGAGCAATGGCAATAGGAGCCCAGCTCAACTATCCATAAACATCAGTGCGGCATCCACCAATGCAAATCCATAATGCATCGAAATGGCATTTATTGCATCACCTCAAGTGCGCAACCCTTTGGCATCAAAATCAAGCATTCACCACTTGCCAAATGTGCTAAAGTGACTTGCCAAAACACCAATAATGCCCTTGGACTGAAGTGAGATCCCAATCACTTTTTGTAATTTACTGTGAGTTCCCAATTCACTGTTGTGCAAGAGAAATTCCTACAACAATACCTCATAGCCACTTTGGGCAAGATAACACACTGTCCCTATTTTTGAACAGCAATATCTTTTCACTGAAAGACCGGATGCCAAAGCTGTAAACAAAAAAGTTGTAGCTTGTAGAAAGATCTACAACTTGTCAATTGAACTCAAAGCCAAATCCTTGTGGATTCTCATATATTCTCACCTAAAAAACAGCTTCCTGCACATTGGTCACAAATAGATAGTAGACTATAACTTTTTGTGGTTTTGCAGAGGCTGTAACTCCTGCAGTGTATATCGGATCAACTTGCTTTCAAAAGCAAAGTTGTAGTCTATTATGTGAACTACAACTTTCCAGTTCAGCACAAAGTGCAATTTCGCACCAGAAAAGAGTTATTCAGTTCTGAAAATAACTATTTTGTCATAAAAACAGCAACAGCAGCTTCCTTGTATGCTTGTTGCCCTTTACAACACTCACCTGCTCAAGCAAAACAGCCCCAAAAATGGTCAAAATACATCCAACAGATCACCCCATATTTCAACTGCAACACCAGCAAAATGGCAAGTACAATGCCCAACCAAGTCAGCCCCGAGAATGCTCATAGATGAGCGATAAAATAGCCCAAAAGCACTAGCAAAATAGCCCTGAAATGTGCTCTAAACAATGGCAAATCACTGACAATACATCCTCCTCAGCTGCTCAATGAACTGACATAAACACCACCATACATGTAGGTGTAAAACCGTCAAAATATCCAATGAATCACTATCAAAATGACCTCAAAGCATGTGTCCACAGTCAACAAAAGTATCTGCAATGGCCTCTGACAAGCGAACTCCTAAACTGTGAGTCTCAATGTCAGCCTACTATCGCTCAGGGTGCCTAACTGTACCCCTGAGCCAAGCCAAACTGTCAAAGTCAGACCAACTATAATGGAATATCCCCAAGGAAAGATGCACCAGAGTATGTATGTACAAGGACCCAAATGCACTGAATAAATGGCACACATAGCTCAGCAGTAGCTACAACCAACTGCTTAGTGCACAAGCACAAAAAATGCCAAAAATCCACTGTGCAAATCCCGTAAATACACATAAAATGTCCTGCAAACGCCTCAAAATCAGCATATCCTCATCTCCAAGAGCACAAATGCAATCACTGGTAATCCCCTAGGCATTCAACTATATCAACTAGAAGCTTCACAGGCTCCTAGTACTACCTCAAGGCCAAGCCACCGCTTCAACAGGCATGTAAAGCTGACAAACCTCCCAAGCAACTCTATTTTAGGCGGCTTCAACATATCTAGCCAGCCGATGAATCTTCTCTACTGCTCCTCCTACGACTGCAAGCTTCTCATGTTCAGCCAGCCAATTTCCACGTCCGTCTCTGCGCCATCATACAGCTCTATGACAATGCATGCTCCAGCCTTCACACAACAACAGTCTGCAACGCCAGCCTATGCCTCCACAAATAGCTCCATAGCCACCTCTCTAGCCAACCAATGACTCTAGAGTACAACAAGGCCTCCTCTCTATAGCAAAGGCAACATCTTACAACAAAAACTACGTAGCTACCAACGACCGCATCTTCGAGCTCCTGCGCAGTAGCAGTAGCAGCACACCAATAGAGATAGTGCTCACGAGCCAAGTTGTCTCTGAGCTCCGAAGCTATATAGTCTAGCTAGCAATGCCCGTGAATGGGTTCTGCAGGTTGCTAGAGCAGTGGAGCGCTGGAAGATAACCCAAAGTGATTCTTGCAGCTGCGTTATAGAGCAAACAGATAGAGCAAACAGATCTGAATGATGTCTACCCAAAATCTCCCTGTGAATGAGAGAATTGAGCTCTCCAAAGCTCCTAGTAGATCTCTCGAAGCAGAGCCCGTGCTCCTCTCACTGAGCTCCTCGTAGATCGAATGCCATGGGCTCTGATACCAGTTGTGAGAGAGGAGAGCACACACAAAGGGATAAGGAGACACCAAAAGTGGTGGAGCAAAAGCTACTCTAGCTTATTCCTCTATCATATATATATGAGTATACACGGGCCCTGTACAAGTGGGTGGGCACACTGCCCTTTACCCCAACAAGCAGCCCATCACTTTTTAGGGCATGGTAGCTAGTACCCCAGCTGATCAAAAGAACAACAGAAGGAGTAGGGTCTTAGAGTTGGTATAGGAGCAATGTAGGGAGGAAAGCAAGGTTTCAGTATTACATGCCCACCATTAGGCCATTCAAATACCAAGAATACAAAGAAAAAAGGGACACCAACAACTACCATATATCACAATGACTTCATTTGAAATAATATACCTAGCATTTGAGATCCTATTGAGACCACAGTAGAAACCAGTAATATAAAGGGGTAAAAAATAATAATGATCCATAGTTGCTACAAATTAGACTAACAATAGTATGCAAACCCTACAACAAGTGCAAGTGACAGCCTACAACAAACAATTTCCATCCATTTCTTAAAAGAATCCCTAAATTTCAAGAACTAAACTGGTTTGTAGGGAAGAAAATAGAGAAATAAGGATGTTATTAACACATTCTCTTTACAAAAATGGCAATATTTCTACAAATTTAGAAATAAAACTTTTGAAAATCAAGTTGTAGAAGCTAGTCTTTCCTTAGAATATAAAGGATTAAGATGGTGGATGTGCCTTAGGAAGACTGATAAGATCCCAAAGTAGTACTCTAACTTTAAACAATCAGATTTCAATTAAAAAGGGCATCAAAAGCTTGGGATAGATGTAAGGCAAAGAAGTCTCTAATTCAACATATATCTAATTATAGAGAAGCAATCCTTAAGTTACAAGGCATTGAAGAGTTTCAAGACTAAGAGTCATACAAGAGAGTCATGTCCAAAGAATTTTGGGTATAAGACTCTAGATTCATTGATTTGCTCACCATATTCTAGAGACATAATTTTAGATCCAAGTATACAAAGTCTAGAATCACAATTTACTATTATATATTTATGTATTCTATTATGTAGTCCAAATTTTGGGTTCTAGGAAAGTGATGGGAACCTTCCTAAGAGGTATAGTGTGTACGATCACTTTTGGTGAAATTCCTTTCACCTCTTTGTAGGACCATGCTAGGCAATCTCAGTATTCCATTAAGAGGGCCTTGAGTTTTGTTTCTTCTTCTTGGGTGAGTTGTGTTCCAATGAGCACATATTTTTCTTCCTCCCCTTCAAGAGCAAGGTTGATTGTTTTGGTTTTGGCTGGTCCCTCATATACTAGAGTCTCACTAATGCTATCACTTTCTTGTATTTTTTACTCTTGCTATGGGGGCACTACCACTTGTATAGTTCTTGAAGTAATCTAGTACTTCATGGGTATCCACCTTTGATCATTTTGAATTGATTGAACATGTGGTAACATCACTCAGACCTTATTATCACCATCAATCCTTTTAGTACCTTGGGGCATTTCTTTTGATGTAGTGTTAGAATTGCTCTTCATTCTCACATGTGGTTTGAATTTTCGAAATGTTTTACGTTGGGAATTGTGGGGTAACTTTTCCACTGGAAAAGTACTCCCAAGTAATGGTTCATCTATTGTGCACACTCCTTCAAGACCTTCTAGGTCCCATTTGTCAAGTTTAGGAGGCTCAATTGGTGGTGCTACTGGCTCGATGAGGTACTGCTCCACAATCCTTTGTTGCACTCTTTCAAACTCATTCAACCAAAGAAAATTTAAATTTCTACTTGCAATCCAGTGACAAGCTAAAATTTCATGAAGTTGTGGTTGATTTTGCCGTTCCCATGCATTCACTTAGTCTAATGCTTGAAAATGCTCCACCATGAGCCGAGCAATGTGGGAATGCACTCTTAGCTATTGACATATAACCTCCCTCAAAGTCGATGAAGAAGGCAATCTTCATGCATGGATACTATTAATTTCCTCCCTGCCGCAGAAGTAGGAGCTCCAAACCTTTAGAGGGCATTCCCACACTTAGAAAAACCCCTCGCTATGTCTTCACTCGAGTTGTTCCCATGCACACCGGCAAAATTTGGCTTTGTGTCAATTTCCACCTTTGGCTTTCTTTCAAGGTCTTTGACTGTTATTTAAATTTGGATGCTTGACTTTGGGAAAATCAATAGCCACGAGGGCATGTAATGGTGGCTAAATCATTGTCAAAGACATCATCTTCCAATTGAGAATTTTCAACCTATGTGTCAAGGTCCCATGGTCCATCAGAGCCATCAATGTCAAAGATATTCTCTTTTGTGGATCACAATCACATTCAAGGTTGGACATAAACATTGGAACTATAGGATCAATTGAACTTTCAGGCATGAGTGGAGATCCTTCTTGCATGACTTTCACATCAATTTTTGGGAGGACTGGATCTAGTGCATGGTAGCTGTTGATTGTCACAAGTGCTTGGATCCAATTGTTGATATTTATTTGTATGTGACCTGCCAAGACATTTTGTTGTGGGAGGGCTAATTTGTTGGATGCCATGGGAGAGGAGGTATCACCCAATGGTCTCGGCACAATGAGTTTTATTGTTCATGTCCCCACATTGATTCTCACTACCATGTCATGATTTTGTATAGTGAGTGGATCAATATCCCAATCATGGAGCACTTATGCTTCTTGTAACCAAGGGCATCAAATTAAAACTAGATAGGAAGTTTTGGGGAGATCCAAGAAATGGAGGCAAAAGCATAGTCCTTCTACCTTTGTGGATATGCCATCCACTATGCCCAAGGGTTTTGTGCATGAATCGTCTACAAGGCAGATGTTAAAATGAGGTTTCTTCATCGGTGGAGAACCCATTCATCATAGAGGTCCTTTGATAAACCATTCACACCTATGCCTCCATCCACAATGGCTTAGACCTCATCATGTTCTTTATGATCAAAGGCACGGTGATATCGCTTATGTCCTCTTTCTCATCCAATTAGACTAGGATGCCTTCTATTTCTTCCACAGGCAGAGGGAGATTGGTTGCTCCAACCCATCCCTTGAAACTCGCCCAAAGGTTGGGATAGTTCCATAAGAGGATTCCAATGGGTATGGAGACAGGGGAACTCAGGATGCTTGAGAGGGTTGCATCTTCTAGTTGGCATTGCGGAGCATTGTGTTGTGGCCTTGGTTGATGGAACAGAGCCTTGATTATGGTGTCAAGACTTGGTGGATCCAAGTCAGGGATTGGATCTTGCACTTGCTTACCAGCTTGAAATTGGGCTTGTTCCTTCTCCACCCATTGTTGGAGTGCTTGAAACTGAGCTATCTCTAACTCAGCATCAGGGTACAAGGCATTTTTTACAAGTGGATCTGAATTGGAGGTTGAAGTACTTGGTGCTTCTTTTCTTGGCAAATAAATTGATGTGTGTGATCTCTTTTGGAGTAGCTTTTTTGCTTGGATAGGAGCTGATTTCTTGGTAGCCAGTTTTTGTTTCCATGTGATGACATTTACTACATGCTTTTGGGCCCTACACTTTGTTTATCAACCCCATGATGCCTAATGGAACATCAAGCTTAGGCTCTTTTTGTTGTGGGGGTTTGAAATTGAGGTGACAATCCATGCAAGCATGGTCGATGCCACAATCTTTGTACAATGGTTGGAAAGTGGTGGGGCTACCACGATGGGGGCACTTTGCAATTCGATAATTTTCTCCACAACCGTATCCCTTGATTGGTGCTCGATATGTGTTTATTTGAACTTGATTCGGATAGAATGGTATTAATTCTTCTACTCCTTGCACATAGTACATTGTGTACTCAGCCTCATATTCAAATCGGGCATCCACATCCTTGGCTTGAAGTTTTTGTGGTGGATTGTTGGAGAAGGGGAATTTGGTGCTCTTACATATTGTTATGGATTTTTGAGCAGCTGTTGCTATAGAGCTTTTCACTTTTATCGTTAGTATGAGGGAGAAGCTATTTTAGGTAGCGCTTACATCTTGCAAATTAAAACGTCCTCAGCTCAGAAGCTCAGTCCCCGCAATTCTCGATCGTGTTTCTGGATTTCCCGACTTGGACATGAAGTTGCTCTTGTTAATTCGGCGATTTTGTTGTGCTAGATATGTTTCAGCTTACTTTCACTCTACTTTGGTGAGTCACCTTTTTCATGCAACTGGCTCTATTATTTTCACGAGTAACATACCACAAGTTTGAGACCCCACTTCGCTGGGTCTCGAGGTGCGATCTTAAAATGTCTTGAATTTCAAAAAAAAATTGAAATTCAAGTTTCAAGACCCCCTCACTACTTGGCTTGGCTATATGCTCGGTGTTATCAAGGGACAACATTCACACGAAATCTTGGAGTTGGTGGTGCTTGGACAAATGTTGGTTACCTATCAGTTGGAGCAGGTTCCATTTGATATTGTTGAGGTTGGGGTGGATTGTTTTGCCTATTGACCATGCAATTGCTCCAATTGTGCCCACTACGACTGCACAAATATGACAACATAGCCTTTGAGGTGGATTTTATTGTGCATTGATCCTAGACCTCAAGACTAGACATTCGTTTGACGTATGTTTTGCCATGCAATGCAAACACCAGACATTTTCACGCCTTCGATATGTTGGAGGTCCCTTAGCTTCATGGCCAGGGCCAAGAAGTGACTTTCATCAGATGTTTCTACAGTTGATTTAGATTTGCCTTTTTTGGAGCATCTGCCCTTGTTGCTATCATCACCATCAGACTCAGTATCTGTGGCATACCATCTTTAATGTCCATCACTCCTACATGAGCAGCACTGAACGTCTCAGAATTTTGCTGATCTTTTTTATTTCTTTGCAAATCTTCTCTTTCAGAGTAGCAATGAACCAAGCCATCTGGTATTTGTTATTTGGGCATGGCTCACATTTGCTAATTAGGTGCCCAATCAAGTGCTTCATTCAACCCGAATATGTGCAGACCTTTTCCTTATGGCCTTGGTTGATCTGGCCTAGTTGGAGAGTCGGGTCATCTTGGAGGCGTTCAGTTTGGAATTGCCTCTTAAATCAATCAAGGACAGGCGATGGCAAACGAGGTGGTAGGGACCGGCGGAGCAGTGGAGGGGCATCGACGGGCATCAATGGTGTGATGTCGTGCGATCGTGAGTAGGTGTCATTGTCACATAGGTGGTTGCTATCGTGTGCTACACAAGCACCACCATGTAAGCACCCTAGGTGGGTGAGGGAGGGAACCTTGAGGGTGAGGGGGGGGTTATGAGATAGAGAGAGAGGAGAGAAAAGGGCGGGTGGGGAGTCGGACGGGGGGGAAAGTGGAGGGGGGAGGTTGGGCAGGGGGGGGAGGAGGGGGGTTTGGGTGGTGGTAGGGAAGGGGGGGGGGGGGAGGAGTGGGGTTTGGGGTGGTGGAGGCAAGCTCGGGGGACAGGGTGGTGGTGGTGGTGGAAAGGAAGGAGGGGGGGCTGATGGTGCTGGGGGCAAGGGGGGTTGGGGTGGTGGTGGGGGGAGGAGGGGGGGTAGGGGTGGTGGTACGGGGTAGAGGGGGAATGTGGTGGTGGTGGTGGGAAGGAGGGGAATGTGGTGGTGCTAGTGGTGTTTGGGGGGGTGAATGGAAATTAACAGAATTTGCAAGGGAGGGGAAGATGATCACCTACAATGCTCTCCCAAATCTTTGTCAATATAATGAGATTGTTGAGGGTGACAATGGATGGTGGGTGGATGGCTAGGTGATCGCAGCAGTGAGAAGGATTATTGAGGGCGACAATGGAATGTTGAGGTTGACAATGGATGGTGGGTGGATGGCTAGGTGATCGCACAGCGAGAAGGGCTCGAAGCAAACTCGATGATGAGGATGGGAGTAGGATGGTGTTCGATGGAGAGGGAGGAGGGTCTTGCATGGGGTTCAAAATTTGGAAGAGGGTGGAGTCTAGGTGTGGAGGAAGAAGATCTCTCTCTCTCTCTCTCTCTCTCTCTCTCTCTCTCTCTCTCTCGGGCAGTTCCGAGTCTCTTCACACAGACTTCACATCGAGAGCGGCAGAGCAGAACGACTACCTAGGGAGCGGCGCATATGCATACTATGTGACATACAGGAGGTTGAGATAGAGGAGCATTTCATCTTTAGGTGTCCTGTGTACTATGAGATCCGAGGACGTTTCCATTGCCTCTTCAGAGATAGTTATGGGATTTTAGCCCATTTCCTCTCCTACCTAGACTAGCAGTGTTTGGCAGGTTTCATTCATGAGAGGCACTTAGACACCCCAAGAGGATACTCCGAGCACGGAGATAGGAGTAGACTTCTTCCTCAGTTGATCCCTCTCAGAGCTCTATCACGGAGTTCTTTAAGCTAGATCACATGGATCCCAACGAGACGAGGCCTCAACATGACCGTGACCCAAAACCCGTGACTCGACAGCTCAGACAGAGGGTCGACACACAGATCACACTTGGAGACATCCCCTCCTTGTTTAGAGTTGGAGCCCAACTGATGGAAGTCATAGTAGCCCTGGTTAGATGTAGAGCTACGACCAAGAGACATGCTAGGACCGCACCTCTGAGTGGCCGATAGCACTCTATTACTGACTTCATGCCTCCACTGCCTCATCCATCCTGATATCTTGCTGTTGCTGGGGATGATGATGATATTGATGATGATGTTGAGATTGATATATAGTCGACCACGGACATCACTATGTTGTACTTAGGACTTAGTACTGCCATTCTGCATTTTTGGCATTTTGCATTTTGCATTGGTATGGACACTCGTTTAGTAGCTCCACTACCACAGCTTGTTGTATCAGGATTTTCACAGTCTCATAGACCCATCGGTCTTTCGAAGACTTTAATAAACTTTCTTTCTTTCTTTCTCTCTCTCTCTCTCTCTCTCTCTCTCTCTCTCTCTCTCTCTCTCTCTCTCTCTCTCTCTCATTTTCACAGTCTCATAGACCCATCGGTCTTTCGAAGACTTTAATAAACTTTCTTTCTTTCTTTCTCTCTCTCTCTCTCTCTCTCTCTCTCTCTCTCTCTCTCTCTCTCTCTCTCTCTCTCTCTCTCTCTCTCTCTCTCTCTCTCTCTCTATCTATCTATCTATCTATCTATATATATATATATAGAGAGAGAGAGAGAGAGAGAGAGAGATAGATAGATAGATAGATAGATATAATCTCTCTCTCTCTCTCTCTCTCTCTCTCTCTATATATATATATATATATATATATATAACACTAAAACCCCTTTTTAAGCCTTTGACAAGGACCAGATATAGGATTCAATACAGAGATATTCACCATATACCCACGGCCATTCAGTGCTAGTAGTCACAAGGGATTATTGAGCAGCTCTTGGTGAGGTTGTGGGCTAAGAAAGTTTCATACTTTCTTTAGCTTACATTTGTAGGGGATTCTAGTGGTCTAATGGTTATGATAGATGGGTAGACCTTCTCTTTGTATGAGATGTCAGCTTGCAAAGGAATCCTGCAAGCATGCTTATGGAGCTAGCACATTGTTGATGTGGTTTGGACTAGTGATTTTACATTCTTCTCTTATATCACAATCTAGTCTCAGCATGCGAAGTAGCTATATGGGGTAGAGGGTCTGATGCCTTTGATTTATATGAGTCTCATGCTAGTGACCATGCTTTCTTCATGCAATGTCACCTAAGACATCGCAATGTTTTCTTCATGCTTTCTTCATGTAATGTCACCTGAGACATGGTCCTATAGAGCTTAGCATCACGGATTCGTAGGGGCTTTGTCTTTTACACCTATTCTAGCTCAGGATTCCTTGCCTTCTTCACAAGCTAGTTTGGCTGGGGAGGTGGTATTCAGTAGTAGATTGTGGCTAATCTAGTGTTCGAGATGTGCACAAGTTTTAGGTGGCTACTTTTTATGATACACTATTTGGGTTTCACCATCAAGATTTAGTGGGATACATGTATTGTGTCTTCTACAATAGGGGCACAAGAGAGATTGATCTCATTCATGAGGACCTAGGATTATTCATTTTTTTTCCATTTGTCACCACTTGGGATTTTGTGGCACTATAGACCACCCCCTTGGCTTTTCTATCATATTGTCATTAGGAAAAAAGGGAGCTCATTTTGGGGCCCTGTAAGAAATTCACTATTTTCTCTTTTCTCTCTCTACAAAAGCAAGAAAATATGGATACTTGCGTGAGAAATGTCAATGTGAAAAGGAATAAATATATTCTTTCACATGCTTTACATTCAATGTTCACATAAGAGCAACACTTTTCTGTGCAGAATTTGGTGATTCTGACACCGCCACAGACGCGTCCGGAACGGCCCAAAACCCCTAGAATGGCACTGGAAACGCTAGAATCGGACATCTAGAGGCATTTTTGTGTTTTTCTGTAAATCTCACTTTTCAGCCTTTTTGGGCCGTTTTGGATGCGTCTGCGGTGTCAGAATCACCAAATTCTACACAAAAAATAAATTTTTTAAAGATTCAAATTAGATCACCTCATTAATGTGACATGCTTCTACGAACATATAGTACTATTTCTTTTTCTTATTTTCATCTTCTTTTGTTGAATTTTCAACGTTACGTTGGCCCACTCCTGATTGGTTGAGAGCCTATTTTCTCTCTCTTCTAAAAGGCCCCAAAATGAGCTCCCTTTTTTCCTAATGAGAGGTCAAGGATAGAGTTATTACCCTCCCACATCTTGTATAATTTCTTTTCTCCTACTACATTGCTCATGTCATTTCTCCTATTACTCCTCAGGGGGTGGCATCGAGATTAGTCTCAATGGCACCCCCTCTCCTCCTCCCCCCTCCCTCAACCCTCTTACCCTTGGTTCCTATTGCTATCGTTCATCCAAACAAGCATTTGGTCCTCTTGGTTGCCTCCCTTTTGCACTAGTTGTCTTGCTTCATCTTCATACTTGGATGTTGCTCTTGCTTCTCTTGGTCATCAACACTCTTTGAATAGGATGACCTACTTCATGTCCATACTAAGATGTTGCTCTTAGTCCTCTTGGTCATTGTCACTATTTAAGCAAGACGACAACTTCATGTTTAGATCTAGACATCGCTGAGATAGTCTATTGGGGTGTTTTGTTTTGGGTTCAAGGGCAATAGATCCCTCTACTTCACACGTTCTTCTTTGTTTCCCCCTTGCTTCCCTTGCCCATCAACACTCTTTGGGAAGGGCATGAAGTGCCTTGTTCCCACTTTTTTTTCAATCAGCCCTAGGCATGACATTAGAGGGATTCCACCACTCCCATCAACATATTGGAAAGAGACAGGTACATCCTTTATTTGATTTAGGGCATGCTCCAGCATCTTCTATAGTAGGTTGTAGGGGTTTTTTGTTATTCTTAATAGTCTAGGTATTGATTATTTCTCCCTATTTATGCCCATTTTTTGTTTCTGTGAGGAGTTTATGAGATGAAGATTAATCTCCCACCTTTGTTTTAATCTCTTTGGGGCTACTTTGATTGGTATATATTACTATTTTTTATGTGGGAGTTTGTTCAATAGATGCGATGGAGATGGGGGGGAAAAGACTAAGTCAGAGTCCTTATACTAGGTCTGGCAATGGTTTTGACTCTTGCCATTGAAATTAGTGGTTATTGAGTGTGCTCCCCTCTTGCTCGACCACCTCATCCCTCACCTTGCAAACAAAAACACATAGTTCCATGCCCAATGTATTCAAGTGCATCTATATGAAATTTAGAACAACATTTTGAGTTCCAAACAAGCACTTTATCCCTATCATAGAGCCATGTACAATTAAAGCATAGCTTTAGATTCTCCATGAACCCATTTGCTCCCTTGTTTTACTCTAGTCTACAACTTTATTCATCATAGAGCCATATACAACAAATCATAGCTTTAGATTCTCCATGAACTCCCTTTTCTAACTCTGCTTTGCAAATAACATGCACTCCTTAGCTCCCTATTGATGCCTTCCAAGCACAATGCCTTATGTTGTTTGATACAACATGAAATGCTTTTGCAAGTTATGATGCCTTTGCCTTTTGACACTTCAAAGCCCTACATATTAACTATCCAAACATCTTGTGTATTGCATTGCTACTACTGACACCACCACCATGGCTAGTGTTCTTGAAGGACGCTATTCTAAGTCATTCATTTGACTTCTCCATGCCTTGTGTGTTCCAAATGGATAGAGGTCCCAATTTATGTACAAACCATTGTCCATACACATAGCACATATGCTAGAGACATCAATGAAGATCATTTTACAAAAAAGAATTCTAAATAAAGCAATTGCAAAGATTGTGATGGCGATAGGATTATCATGTACACTTTTTATTGCCCCACACATTTTCTTGTCCACCTTAAGTCCGTTGACATGTCCTCCATGGAATCCCAATGTGTGAAACTAGCTCCTTACCTTGGGGAATGCAACGTGTAGATACTTCTTCTAGAACCATAATAGCAGACTAGGAAATTTTAAAATTTGGTCTACAAACTTCATGACTTAGGTGTTGGGGGTGGTGTCCTTTACTCCTCAATTAGGCATGGAGCAAGGTCACTTGAAGGGGGGGTGTGCTGCTTAGTGCATGTTAAAAGAGGACTTTAGTCCCATATGCAATAGTGGGTACTAGTGGCCTTGTGTATATTGGGCCTTGAAGCTCTTTGGATCTTATCCCTCCTAGGATCTATTGGGGGCTTTGGAGGCTCTAGCCTAGCTATGGGGTGGGATCGGGACCCTGCACTCGAGGTCAACACGTGTGGCTATTGCACATGCAGTAATGGCAGTGACGATGTATATTATTATTTTTGGACTTGTGTGCTATGTAGGTTACATGATCCACGATGGTATTAAGTGCAACTTTTGGTGGTGGTGGCTACTCTCAGTAGCTGGATGATGTGCCTACCTCCCCATGAACTTTGGCAGATAGTTACCCATGGACTTTGGTGGCAGCTAGTCTTTGTGTGCTTTGTCGGGCTTGTGTTTAGTTGTGGTCACCTTGGTTGGGGGGAAAGTACTAGTTCACACATGTTATAAAAGGGGACTTTAGTCCCATATGCAATAGTCGGCACTAGTGGCCCTTGTATATATTAGACCTTGGACCCCTCCAGACCTTATTGCTCTTGAGATCTTTTGGGGAGCTCTAGAGGCTCCAAAAAGGCTATGGTGTAGGATTGGGTCCTTGCACCTAAGGCTAACACGTGGCTCCCTCTGGGAGCCAATATTACATTAGGAGCATCATAAGCTCCAAGCATTTCCTTTGTATCCACAACACCCTTGAAGTCTTGCATCATGAGCAACTTGCACATGCATGCCTTTGTGTAATAAGTCCTTCACCATTCCAATGACATCACTTCAAGTTATGATGAGTCAATATCATCCCTGTCCATCGTTTTCATCACATCCTCCATGAATTACTAAAGAAAGGCACAATTGAATCTTATAAAAAACAATCTAGCACCATGGATATTCTAGGGTAAGACATTTCATTGAAACATGAGGAACCAACCTTGTAGCCCAGAGTCTCCTCTTTCAAGCACCATCAGTGGGTGCCAATGCATCCATAAATTGTAATAGTCTTTTTTAGTCCTTCAATCCAAAAATTGTTCCTTTAGCTTTTGTAGCTATTTGATTGTCTTCTATCATTCCTTCTCCACGGATCATTGAACATGAACATAGAGAGATCTTTCCAAAGATTGTTTTCTTTCAACTAGCTTACAAATTGAGTCTTGCAAATCTTGTTACTCTAAGTATAATGCATTGTGATCTCAAAGAGACATTCAATCTACAAGAGAGCTTATTTGAGATTTTAATGAATTGGGAGTGTAAAAAGAGAGAAAAAGAGTTACAAAGAGTGTGTGTGAAGCATCTCCACACCATGCCTTGACTCCACCACCATGAATTTTAGTTGTCACACCCACTAGCACGATTTCCACAACCTCCTCCTCACTCATGCTCAGTGCTTGTCTCTATGTGCAACCCCTCCAAATGCACTTTACAACTCCACAGAGTCCACCTCATCAACATGTTCCTTCTCCATCACATACCACTACCATATTATTGTTGTCCCCTTCCACATAGGCACTATGCATGGCCTCCCAGCTCTTTGTACTTTGCAGCAACCACTATCAAACCCATGGCCTACCAAGCACTAGTGGCATGTGGAAGTGATGCCATGTCATCAATACCCCATGGCCATCATTGCCACAGCCATTCTTGCTCTATCAAACCCACCATTTTCTCCCATCTCACACTCATTGCATGATGCCTCACACCACATGTAACTCTATGTGATGTTGCGATCTGCTCCACATTGCTCAATATAGTTTTGCATGGATCTCATTGTACAACCATGTGGCATCTAACTACCATGTGGTAGTTCTATCCCTTGTGATAGCCAATCAATTAGTAGAGATAGCTAGTCTATTGCACTTTCTCTTGCTAGTCTATCTTTCTTGTGTGCCATATTGTTTTATGGTATCAAATCTTAGGTTCTCTTAGGAGAAAGTGCAAGATGTATAGTCTTCCTTTGCATAGTCCTTAGCTTGGAGTGATGGCCTCTCTTGCTACTATTATGAATGCTAGTGCTATTGTACCTGTACTTTTCATTTGTACAACTGCCTTCACTGAAGCAAAGCTTGATGAGACAAACTACACAGTCTATAAATTCAAGCCCAAATATGTTGAGATATCGAGCTCCACTCATGATATGCCAGGGTGACCATTGTGCATTTATGTCACCGACTTGTTAGCTGTAGATGCGGTTGGTACACCGCCCATGAATAATAGCTGGATGACAGCTATCTTTATGTACTCTAGTTAGTGGCTCAGTTAGTATGCCACCTAGGTTAGTTGAGTTTGGTTTGAGACTCACATATAGGGTTCACCTATTCCTTTTGTACAGAAAGAGAGAGTTCTTTTGGCTTTCACAACTAAGAAGAGGAAAACTGTTTTTAGCCTCCACCTTTGTGTGTATTCCCCCTCTGTGTATGTGAGAAAGCTGCAAGTGAGACTCCTTACCTCTCTCTCACTCTCTTTACATGGTATCAGAGCTCGGTTTGTGGTAAGGAGCCTAAGAACGCAAACCAAGTTCGCGGTGTCTTGGTAAGAGGATCAGTGTTGCTTTCCTTTCTCAAGTTTGGGAGCAAATCTCTACAAGTAGCACAGTCGGAAAGTGCAAGAGTGCACTATGTTTTAGGGACGCCCTTCGCGGTGCGGCGAGAGGGCAGTATATGCTGCGGGAGAGGGCAAAGCCCAAGGTGACATTATTTTTTTTATTCAAGGCCCATTTTGGTGGCGGAAGTTTTCCGCATGCACCCATAAAGGTGCCCTATTTTTATTGTGCGATTGCTATTCTGCAAGTCGGTGAAAAGTTGCCGCAGAAATCGCATCGTATGCATGTGCGCAGAGATATTGGGAGTGACAGAATCATTCTTATTTCATGGTGATGCATAATCATCACTAGGAAGTGACTGTGGTCAAATACCATTTTCGTCAGCTTTGCAGATTTACCCTTGTGAGGTAGAAGTTTTGGTTTTTGTAGTGACAGAGTATTTTTGCAATGTTCTGTAATGGCGTCTAATGCTCTTTCACAGATTGTCACTGAAAAGCTTGACAAGAACAACTTCCAAGCATGGAAGTTTAGAATGACAAATTTCCTTAAGGGAAAAGGCTATTGGGAGTTCCTTACTGGAGCTGAACAAGAACCAGTTATTCCTAATGTTCCCAATCAACAGGAGTTGCAGGCATTTAAAGGATGGCATGAGAGAGCCAGAAAAGTTATGTACTGGCTGTCTATCAGTATTTGAGATTCTATGATTGTGCATATTCAGGATGCAAGCATGTTGAAGGAGGCATGGGATACTTTGACAAAAAAGTATAGCACAAATATGCAAGCTAGGAAAATGCAGCTCAAGCAGGAGTTGCATAATGTGCAGAGAGAAAATATGAGCATCAATGACTACCACATGAAGGTGAAGAAGATTGCAGATGCACTTGCTTCCATTGGGTCGCCAGTGGAAGATGATGATTTAGTTTCTGTGACCTTGAATGGTCTAGGAAAGGATTATAGACAATTTCGGACATCCATTGCTGTCCGTGAAAATTTTCTTGATTTTGAGGAGTTGATTGCTCTTCTAATTTTTGAAGAGCAGAGAAATGGTGGTGCATCTTCTTCAGGAGGAACTTCAAAAGAAACTGTCTTCTACTCAAATGCTGGAAGAGGTAGAGGCAGAGGTAGAGCAGGTCGATCTGGAGGCCATGGCAGAAATCAGAATATGCAGCAAATTCAAGAAAACCAGTCCTATGGAGGAGGACATGGTAACTTTAGAGGCAGGGGGAGCCAAAGAGGTCGTGGTGGATGGTAGAGAGGCCAAAATGCAAACAGCAATGTTGAATGCTACTACTGTGGTAAAATGGGTCATATGGCTAAACACTGCTACAAAAAGCAGAATGACATCATGAATGGAA
Source organism: Dipteris shenzhenensis (assembly GCF_047967505.1). NCBI lineage: Eukaryota > Viridiplantae > Streptophyta > Polypodiopsida > Gleicheniales > Dipteridaceae > Dipteris > Dipteris shenzhenensis. The sequence continues at coordinate 21,941,391 of NC_141620.1, forward strand.
AATTGCAGCAAGGCAATTATGCATCCTCTAGTAGACAGGGTGATGACAAAAATGAGCATTTGTTTATGGTGCAGCACATGACCAATTCTGTGACAAGTGCAGAAGAAAGCAATGATGTGTGGTATGTTGACTCCAGTGCGTTAAACCACATGACAGGTCATGCAGAATGGATGCAGGATGTAAGGAAAATGGAAAGACCAGAATTTGTGGAGACTGGTGATGATACTATACATCCTATTGTGCAGATTGATAAAATTCCTTTGTCTATGCAGGATGGGAAAAAGAAATACCTGTCTGATGTATTTCATGTCCCGAGTATCACCAAGAACCTGGTTTCTGTTGGTTAAATGGTTGAGCAGGGCTTCCAGGTCAGATGTAATCCTCATGGATGCTTTGTTGAGGATATGAAAAATAAAGGTCGCTTGATAGCAAAAGGGAAGAAGAAGGGCAAGATGTTTACGTTGGATGTGGACATGCCTGAATTGAGTGCAGCAATGTTTGCACATGGGACCGGTGTAGTTGCAGATATTGATATCTGGCATAAATGCATTGGTCATGTTAATGTACATCGACTTAAATTAATGCAGGCCCAAAATATTATTGCAGGATTGCCTAAGTTCAAGGTTACAGAAATGCATAAGGTATGTGAAGCCTGTCAATTTGGAAAACAGGCAAGGAAACCATTTCCTAGACATGTTCAAGAGAGTAAGAGGCCATTGGAATTAATCCACTCTGATGTGTGGACTACTAAAGCTGCATCTATTGGAGGCTGTCATTATTTTGTCACTTTTATTGATGACTACAGCATAAAAGTTTGGGTGCATTTTATGAAAAAGAAAAGTGAAGTGTTTGGGCATTTCAAAGCTTTTAAAGATATGGTTGAAAAAGAAACAGGCCTGCAAATAAAATGTCTAAGGTCAGATGGAGGGGGGGAGTACCTCTCAAATGAGTTTGCAAGGTTCGTACGGGAGCATGGGATAAAGTAGCAATATTCATGCAGCCATACCCCACAGCAAAATGGACTTGCAGAAAGGAAAAACATGCATATTGGAGAGGTATCTCATGCCATGCTCAACGAAAAAGACCTGCCAGATTATTATTGGGCTGAAGCAGTTGCTACAGCAGTCTACATAATGAACAGGACTCCCATTGCAGCAATACATGGCGTGACGCCAGAGGAGAGGTATACTGGTAGGAATCCAGATATTTCTCATTTGAAAGTTTTTGGTTGCATTGCCTACGTTCATGTGCCAAATGAGTTGAGATCCAAGTTGGATCCAAAAGCCTCAAAGTGCATCTTTATTGGTTATTCTCTGCAGCAGAAAGGGTATAGATGCTATAACCCTTCTACTTGTAAGTTTATAGTGAGCAAGTCCACTAGCAATGGTTCACATACTTCGCCATGGACAGGCAGATTGAGCTCAGGAGAATCTCCTCAAAGCAATGCAGATAGTGGTATGCAAGTATCACGAAAAGGAAAAGAGAAAGTAGATCAGCCCATGGTTGATGTGAATGCAGGTCACTCTTATGTGGATGGTGAATCCAGTGGCTCAGAACAGAGCCTTGATGATGAGTTGGGTATTCCCTCTGTTGTTACACCTGGAGTAAGGAAGACAAGGGATGTTTTGAGAGCACCTGGTAGTGAGCCTATTTTGCGCAGGTCTACTAGAGTTAAGTATCCTATGGATAAGCTGAAATATGATGGATTTATAGCCATTCACTATGCCTATATGGTCAAAGTGATACAAGAACCAAAACCCACTTCTTTTGAGCAAGCCATGGGAAAAGAAAAATGGGAGAAAGCCATGGATGAAGAAATGGATGCTTGGAAGCAAATGGTACATGGGAATTGGTGCCTTTGCCTAAAGACAAGAATGCAATTGGCTGCAAGTGGGTTTATAAGGTGAAGCACAATGCAGATGGTTCTATGAACAGATATAAGGCAAGATTAGTTGTCAAGGGGTATGCATAGACATATGGCATTGATTATGAAGAAACATTTAGTCTGGTTGCAAGGATGGCAACCGTAAGAGCAGTCATTGCTATGGTTGCATCAAAGGGATGGTCTTTACATCAAATGGATGTAAAGAACGCCTTCTTGCATGGTGATTTGCAAGAAGAGGTCTATATGAAGCAGCCACCAGGTTATGCTCATGCTGTTCATTGTGAGTTTGTTTGCAGGTTGAAGAAAGCCTTGTATGGCTTAAAGCAAGCACCCAAAGCATGGTCTAACAAGATAGGACATTATCTTTTCACTATTGGCTTTCATATTTCCAAGGCAGATTTCTCACTTTATGTGAGAAAAACAGAGAAAGGCATTATGTTGCTTGTCATTTATGTTGATGATTTGATCATCACAGGTGATAGTGATGAAGATATCCTTCATGTGAAAATGCTATTGAAGCAGAAGTTTGAGATGAAGGGTTTGGGAGAGCTGCGTTACTTCTTGGGCATTGAGGTGATTAGATCCACAAGTGGGATATGGCTCTTGTAGAGGCAGTATGGATTGGACATGTTGTCCAAATATGGGATGACAGGCTGTAAGCCTATTTCAGTTCCTTTAAAGCAGAATGTGAAGTTGAGCGCAGATGCAGGTGAGCCTCTGGAAGACCCTACTATGTACAGATGCATAGTACGAAGTTTGATTTATATGACTATTACCAAGCCAGATTTAAGCTATGTTGTTGGGTTGGTAAGTCAGTTTATGCAGGCTCCAAGGAGACTGCATTTGGATGTGGCTAGACGCATACTGAGGTATGTGAAGTCCACATTGCAGTATGGACTATTTTATGAGATTGGGGTTCGGATACAGTTGCATGGATACACTAATGCTGATTGTGCTGGTAGTATTTCTGATAGACGATCTACTAGTGGATATGTGTTCTCTTTTGGGAGTGCTGTAGTCACTTGGAGCAACAAGAAACAGCCTACAATTGCCTTGTCGAGCACAGAGGCTAAGTACAGGGGTGCAGTTATGGCTGCATGTGAGGTAGCTTGGTTGTGTAAGCTACTTTATGATATGCATCAGTCTACAGATGGGCCAGTTGTCATTTATTGTGGCAACATGAGCAGTATACACTTGGCAAATAACCCAGTCTATCATGCTAGAACAAAGCACATTGAGGTGCATTATCACTATGTGTGGGAGAAGGTTCTAGTAGGTTTTATTGATCTAGTTGAGAGTGCTCTCAACGGAAGCAAGAACAGAAGAAGGAGAGAGAGAGACAGAGAGCCACATAAGTTTGGTGGGTGCAAAACCACCCTAATCTTCTTTTTCATTCATTTATATATGTGTTTGAGTATTGTACATAACTGGGGTTAAGGCACAGTGACCTTTAACCCCCACAACCTCCCACTTAAAGGACAATGTGCCTTTAAGGGAGAACAACCAGTGAGCATACTATCCAATGCCCATCAATACACGACAATACTCAAACTGCTGACTAGGTAGACTCTTCGTCAGCATATCTGCGGGGTTATCATCTGTATGAACCTTGACAAGCTCTATGCGCTTGTCCTCAAGTACCTCCCTGATGAAATGGTACCTGACCTCAATGTGTTTGGTCTTTGCATGAAAGACCAGATTCTGTGCTAGCTGAATAGCACTCATGGAATCACTATGCAATGTCGGTACACCTGTATGAATCCCCAAATCTTCCACTAGCTGATCAAGCCATATAGCCTCCTTGCAACCCTCTATGGCTGCAAACATACTCAGCCTCTATGGTAGACAAAGCAACGCACTTTTGTGCCCAAGACATCCACAACACTGCACCACCTGCAAAGGTGAACACATAACCAGAAGTGGATCTCCTACTATCCACATGCCCTGCATAGTCTGAATCTGTGTACCCAAGTCTACGCATGTCTCCTTTACCAAAGCAAATGCACATCTCCTTGGTACCCTTCATGTACCTCATGATGCACTTAACTGCCTCCCAATGCCTCTTTCCTAGATTAGCCATATATCGGCTAACAACTTCCACTGCAAATGCAATGTCTGGTCTAGTAGCTATCATAGCATACATAAGACTCCCAACTGCTGATGCATAAGGAACCTTGGCCATCATGGCCCTTTCCTCATCTGATTTGGGACTATCTGTATGACTCAGTTTCACATATGGAGGCAATGGAGTACTCACTGCCTTCCCCCCCTCCATATTGAAACGCTATACTACTTTTGTAACATACTCTTTTTGTGAAAGCCAAAGGAGTTTCCTGCTCCGATCACGCGTGATGCGCATACCAAGAATATGACCTGCAAGTCCCAAATCCTTCATATCAAAGGCCTCATGCAACTTGGCCTTTAATGCATCTAGGTCATAAGTATTCTTGCTAGCCAATAGCATATCATCCACATATAGTGCCAAGATTATTAGGCTATTATCCTTAGCCCTTTTAGTGTAGAGGCAGTGATCAATTTCACTCCTTCTAAAACCCTGGGACCGAATGAAAGCATCAAACTTCTGATACCATTCTCTAGGTGCTTGCTTAAGACCATAGAGACTCTTCTTTAGCTTGCAAACTAAATGCTCTTTGCCCTTTTCTTCAAAGCCTTCCGGCTGCACCATGTAAATTTCCTCATGCAAATCCCCATGCAAGAAAGCTGTCTTGACATCCATTTGCATAAGCTCCATATCCTCTACTGCCACTAGTCCAAGCATGCATCTAAGTGTGGTCATCTTCACAACCGGAGATAATATCTCATCAAAGTCCACACCCTTCTCTTGCTTGAACCCTTTAGCAACCAAACGGGCCTTGTACCTAGGCACATCATCACCTGTGACCTTCATTTTGTAGACCCATTTACATGGCAATGCTTTCTTTCCATGTGGCAAAGAAACCAAGTCCCAAGTCTTATTCTTCATAAGTGAACTCATCTCTGATTGCATAGCATACTCCCACTTGCATTTATCCTCACGCATCATAGCCTCTCTATAGCAAGAAGGCTCCCTGCAATCAGTAAGCATCACATAGTCTACCCCTGGAACAAACCTATCAGGCAATCTAGACACTCTAGATGATCTTCTCAATGGCATTTCAGCTTGCTGTCCCATTTGGCTCATCATTTCCACCAATAGATGATCCATCATCTACCCTTGATTGTATACCTATGGGAGTACTTGGTTGTACCATTTCTTGCACATTTGGTGCATGGACAGCTTGCTGTCTATCAACATATGCAGGTGGATTCACATCCTGGAAAGTGATTCTCCTCATTTCCACATCCCTCATGGGTGCCTTATGCATCTTCTTCTCATTGAAGACCACATCATGGCTGCGTATGATCTTCTTTGCTTCTGGATCCCAGAGACGATAGCCCATCTCTCCACTTTCACCATAACCCAGAAAGATGCATTTCCTAGACTTAGGATCTAGCTTCTTTCGAAGCTCTTTTGGCACATGTGCATATGCCTCACACCCAAATATACACAAATGAGAAAAAGAGGGCTTCTTGCCACTCCATGCCTCTTCAGGAATACCACCATCCAAACTCTTACTAGGTGATCTATTGATCACATGCACTGCAGTCTTCATTGCCTCAGCCCAAAAACCACCAGAAAGACTTGCATTGGAAAGCATGCATTGCAACCTTTCTTGAATGGTACGGTTCATCTTTTCTGCAACTGGATTTTGCTCTGGAGTACGAGGGGATGTGAGCTAAGGGGTTAAAGGTCACTGTGCCTTAACCCCAGTTATGTACAATACTCAAACACATATATAAATGAATGAAAAAGAAGATTAGGGTGGTTCTGCACCCACCAAAACTTGTGTGGCTCTCTGTCTCTCTCTCTCGCTCTCTCTCCCTCTTCCGTTCTTGCTTCCGTTGAGAGCACTCTCAACTGGTATCAGAGCTCGGGTGATCTAGCTGAGCGTGCGTGAATGCTTGTAAGCTCAGCAGCTCTGTGGGAGGAAGGAGAAGCTTTGTGGGAAGCTTTGTGGGTGACTTTACTTGCATCCGAGTGTGCAGAGACCTTGGAGGAACCTTTGGAAAAGTCACTTTGGCTTTACGAAGTGGTTTTGAGAGCCTGTTAAGTGGTTTGAAAGAAAAAGTCGTTTTTTGAGCTTTTCACTGTTCTGTTCGATGACAGAGACTCCGTATTGACTTGTGGAGGCAACTATTGCTTGCTTTTGGTATCCACATTACTTCAGGAGCTTGGAAACACCTTCATTCTTGAATCTGAGATCATTTCAATGGATTTCTGACTCACTGTGTCAATTCCTGCGTTTTTTGCCCGGGTGTTGGAACTCAAGTTTGGAGCAACCATTTGCAGATCTGTCAGTTCCGGTGGACTCAGGAGATCCTAAAACTTCTATGTTGCTCATCATTCGCACTCCGGTTGAGTTTACAGATAGCTCTGTTTCCAAAAACGTTTTTCAGTCCGTGTGTTGGACCCAGTGATTGAGGCCACGGTTTCCAAAACCGTCTGTCCCATTGCGTTCCGGACGCCCAAAAACCCCTACCTATCAGTTCTTGCGTGATTCGGTGGAGGATTTTCAGAGTTATAAATCTCTGTGTATTCGATTTCGTCTCTCTGTTATGCATTTTTCATACTAAGGTTTTGAAACCTTAGATTTATGCCACATGGCAGTGGATAAGTGTTGACTCCCATTTCTCACTCATCGGTTGGGATTTTGGAGTTCTGGCAGAAGAGAGATATTTGCAGATTTTCTTGCTGAGTCCAATTATGTGATGGCGCCCATGTTTTGAAGCATCTCAGGTTCTATTTTCAGTAGCGCTCATTACCGTGGGACTATGATTTCTTGAGCATACCTTATGCAGATCACTCTGGTTGCAGTTTGAGCAGAGTTTGAGCAGTGTGCGCTCATTCGTGGTATGCATTGGGTTGCAGTGGATGATTTATAGGCCATTTGGATGCATTGCGGTCCTTGTTGGATGCGCTGATAGGCCCAAATTACCTTGTGGGATGCTATTTTTTATGGACGCTTTGCACATGGATGCTATTTTAAGCTGAGGGACAGCTTTGACACATTGCAGGTGATGCACTGATAGTGCTATGCTCTCTTGGATGAGACATTATTGATGCATATGCCAGTGGACAGTGTTTATGCTTGAGTCATTTGGCACTTATTGGCATTTTCTTTTGGGCCAGATTTGCTCATATGGATGCATAGTATATGCACATGAGTCAGATGCATCTTTAGATGCTTTGAGTTTTGAGTTTTGGTGATATTTCACTCTATTGTGGCATACACATTTGGGTGCACCTAGTATTTGGTGTGATTCTCTCTTGCAGGCACTAGCATTTGGGATTTTGCTTTATTTGCATCATGGCATCCTCTTCCATGCCTGAAAAGGAGTTTTTCAGCATTAAAAAGTTTGATGGGACAAACTTTTCTTTGTGGAAAGAACAGATAAGGGATGTGCTTATTCAAAAGAAGCAAATTAAACCCTTGGCAGGGATTGAAGCTAAGCCTGCAAATATGTCTGAGGATGATTGGAATGAGTTGGATGCATTAGCAAAGTCTACTATTAGACTTCATCTTGCAGAGTCAGTTTATTTCACAGTAGTAAATGAGCAGACTACTGAAGATTTGTGGAAGAAACTGTGTGCCACTTATGAGAAGGAAACTGCCTCTAATAAAGTTTACCTCATGAAGAGGTTGTTTGAGCTGCAGATGAAGGAAGGGGTCTCCATTGCTTCTCACTTGAATGAATTCAATATTATTTTCAGCCAGCTTCAAGCTCAGAAAATGAATTTTGATGCGGAGACTAAGGCAATATTTCTTTTATGTTCATTGCCATCCTCATGGGATACCTTCCGTACAGCTGTCAGTAACTCTGCACCTGGTGGAGTACTGAAATTTGATGATGTTGTGGGTAGCTTGTTGGCCGAGGAGATTAGACTGAAGTCTATGGATGGCAACAAGCAGGATGCAGCCTTAAATGTGCAAAGGGGCAGATCACAGTTCAGGGGGAAGTCCCAAGAAAGAGGGAAGTCACGTAGCAAATCCAGGGCACGGAACATTGAGTGTTACCACTGTGGCAAGAAAGGCCATATGAAAAAGGATTGCTACAAGCTAAAAAGAGAGCAAAGGGATAAGAAAAAGAATGCAAATTGGGGTGCAAATCAAAAGGAAGAGAGTCCAAGGGAGGACAAAGGAAAAGTGAAGATCGAGGAGATCAATGCAGTCACACATGATAGTGACAATGATGTTCTCTTCATGTCTAGTTTATCTGCAGAGTTGCTTGCCACTTCAGATGATGCATATTCCCAGGATTGGATTTTGGATTCTGGTGCTTCATTCCATGTTACTCCCCATAGGGAATGGTTCTCCACTTATGACAATGGAAAGACAGGTTGTGTGCATCTTGGAAATGACTATGCATGTGACATAGTGGGAGCAGGTGACATAAAGTTTTCTTTTGCAAATGGGTCTGCATTTGTTTTGAAACATGTGAGACATGTGCCTAAGCTGACCAAGAGTCTTATTTCAGTGGGTCAGCTAGATGATGCTGGTTTTCACACCACTTTTGGCTTTCAGAGTTGGAAAATTCAGAAGGGCTCTATGCTTTTGGCCAGGGGTGCCAAGTGTGGGACCTTGTATCCCTTACATGTATCAGGGGTATTTGATCATGTTGTTGCAATAACCGAGCAGCCAAGCACTTCTTTGTGGCATTGCAGGTTGGGGCACATGAGCCAGAATGGAATGAAACTCTTATGCCGTTTGGGTTATGTACCGCATTTGAGTTTCTCTGATTTTGAATTTTGTGAGCACTGTCTCTATGGGAAGCAGACTAAATCAGCCCATAAAAGAAGGGGAAAGAAAGAGTTTGAAATGCTTGATTTGGTGCATTCAGACGTATGTGGTCCCATGCCTACACAATCATTAGGCGGGGCCGAATACTATGTGACATTCATTGATGATGCAACTAGGAAAGTGTGGGCTTATGCTATAGCTCGGAAGAGTGATGTGTTCCAGGTATTTCAGAAATGGTTGGCCTTGGTTGAGAATCAGTCAGGTAGAATGCTTAAATGCTTACGGACTGACAATGGTGGAGAGTATCTCTCTCATGACTTTCAGCATTTCTGTGATACTCGTGGGATTAAGAGGGAGCTTACATCCCCTCGTACTCCAGAGCAAAATCCAGTTGCAGAAAAGATGAACCGTACCATTCAAGAAAGGTTGCAATGCATGCTTTCCAATGCAAGTCTTTCTGGTGGTTTTTGGGCTGAGGCAATGAAGACTGCAGTGCATGTGATCAATAGATCACCTAGTAAGAGTTTGGATGGTGGTATTCCTGAAGAGGCATGGAGTGGAAAGAAGCCCTCTTACTCTCATTTGCGTATATTTGGGTGTGAGGCATATGCACATGTGCCAAAAGAGCTTCGAAAGAAGCTAGATCCTAAGTCTAGAAAATGCATCTTTCTAGGTTATGGTGAAAGTGGAGAGATGGGCTATCGTCTCTGGGATCCAGAAGCAAAGAAGATCATACGCAGCCATGATGTGGTCTTCTCAATGAGAAGAAGATGCATAAGGCACCCATGAGGGATGTGGAAATGAGGAGAATCACTTTCCACGATGTGAATCCACCTGCCTATGTTGATAGACAGCAAGCTGTCCATGCACCAAATGTGCAAGAAATGGTACAACCAAGTACTCCCACAGGTATACAATCAAGGGTAGATGATGGATCATCTATTGGTGGAAATGATGAGCCAAATGTGGCTGATATGCAAGTGGGACAGCAAGCTGAAATGCCCTTGAGAAGATCATCTAGAGTGTCTAGACCGCCTGATAGGTTTGTTCCAGGGGTAGACTATGTGATGCTTACTGATTGCAGGGAGCCTTCTTGCTACAAAGAGGCTATGATGCGTGAGGATCAACGCAAGTGGGAGTATGCTATGCAATCAGAGATGAGTTCACTTATGAAGAATAAGACTTGGGACTTGGTTTCTTTGCCACATGGAAAGAAAGCATTGCCATGTAAATGGGTCTACAAAATGAAGGTCACAGGTGATGATGTGCCTAAGTACAAGGCCCGTTTGGTTGCTAAAGGGTTCAAGCAAGAGAAGGGTGTGGACTTTGATGAGATATTCTCTCCGGTTGTGAAAATGACCACACTTAGATGCATGCTTGGACTAGTGGCAATAGAGGATATGGAGCTTATGCAGATGGATGTCAAGACAGCTTTCTTGCATGGGGATTTGCATGAGGAAATTTACATGGTGCAGCCGGCAGGCTTTGAAGAAAAGGGCAAAGAGCATTTAGTTTGCAAGCTAAAGAAGAGTCTCTATGGTCTTAAGCAAGCACCTAGAGAATGGTATCAAAAGTTTGACGCTTTCATTCGGTCGCAGGGTTTTAGAAGGAGTGAAATTGATCACTGCCTCTACACTAAAAGGGCTAAGGATAGTAGCCTGATAATCCTGGCACTATATGTGAATGATATGCTATTGGCTAGCAAGAATACTTATGAGCTAGATGCATTAAAGGCCAAGTTGCATGAGGCCTTTGATATGAAGGATTTGGGATTTGCAGGTCATATTCTTGGTATGCGCATCACGCGTGAATCGGAGTAGGAAACTCCTTTGGCTTTCACAAAAGGAGTATGTTACAAAAGTATTGCAGCGTTTCAATATGGAGGGGGGGAAGGCAGTGCGTACTCCATTGCCTCCATATGTGAAACTGAGTCATACAAATAGTCCCAAATCAGATGAGGAAAGGGCCATGATGGCCAAGGTTCCTTATGCATCAGCCGTTGGGAGTCTTATGTATGCTATGATAGCTACTAGACCAGACATTGCATTTGCAGTGGGAGTTGTTAGCCGGTATATGGCTAATCCAGGAAAGAGGCATTGGGAGGCAGTTAAGTGCATCATGAGGTACATGAAGGGTACCAAGGAGATGTGCATTTGCTTTGGTAAAGGAGACATGCGTGTACTTGGGTACACAGATTCAGACTATGCAGGGCATGTGGATAGTAGGAGATCCACTTCTGGTTATGTGTTCACCTTTGCAGGTGGTGCAGTGTTGTGGATGTCTTGGGCACAAAAGTGCGTTGCTTTGTCTACCATAGAGGCTGAGTATGTTGCAACCATAGAGGGTTGCAAGGAGGCTATATGGCTTGATTGGCTAGTGGGAGATTTGGGGATTCATACAGGTGTACCGACATTGCATAGTGATTCCATGAGTGCTATTCAGCTAGCACGGAATCCGGTCTTTCATGCAAAGACCAAACACATTGAGGTCAGGTACCATTTCATCAGGGAGGTACTTGAGGACAAGCGCATAGAGCTTGTCAAGGTTCATACAGATATGATAACCCTGCAGATATGCTGACGAAGAGTCTACCTAGTCAGCGGTTTGAGTATTGTCGTGTATTGATGGGCATTGGATAGTATGCTCACTAGTTATTCTTCCTTAAAGGCACATTGTCCTTTAAGTGGGAGGTTGTGGGGTTAAAGGTCACTGTGCCTTAACCCCAGTTATGTACAATACTCAAACACATATATAAATGAATGAAAAAGAAGATTAGGGTGGTTCTGCACCCACCAAAACTTGTGTGGCTCTCTGTCTCTCTCTCTCGCTCTCTCTCCCTCTTCCGTTCTTGCTTCCGTTGAGAGCACTCTCAGTGAGCTCCCTCTTAATCCCATGTATATCACAGAAATGCTGAAAGTCATGAGAGAGATACTCTCCACCATTGTCAGTCCGTAGGCATTTAAGCGTTCTACCTGACTGATTCTCAACCAAGGCCAGCCATTTCTGAAATACCTGGAACACATCACTCTTCCGAGCTATAGCATAAGCCCACACTTTCCTAGTTGCATCATCAACGAATGTCACATAGTATTCAGCCCCGCCTAATGACCGTGTAGGCATGGGACCACATACGTCTGAATGCACCAAATCAAGCATTTCAAACTCTTTCTTTCCCCTTCTTTTATGGGCTGATTTAGTCTGCTTCCCATAGAGACAATGCTCACAAAATTCAAAATCAGAGAAACTCAAATGCGGTACATAACCCAAACGGCATAAGAGTTTCATTCCATTCTGGCTCATGTGCCCCAACCTGCAATGCCACAAAGAAGTGCTTGGCTGCTCGGTTATTGCAACAACATGATCAAATACCCCTAATACATGTAAGGGATACAAAGTCCCACACTTGGCACCCCTAGCCAAAAGCATAGAGCCCTTTTGAATTTTCCAACTCTAAAAGCCAAAAGTGGTGTGAAAACCAGCATCATCTAACTGACCCACTGAAATAAGACTCTTGGTCAGCTTAGGCACATGTCTCACATGTTTCAAAACAAATGCAGACCCATTTGCAAAAGAAAACTTTATGTCACCTGCTCCCACTATGTCACATGCATAGTCATTTCCAAGATGCACACAACCTGTCTTTCCACTGTCATAAGTGGAGAACCATTCCCTATGGGGAGTAACATGGAATGAAGCACCAGAATCCAAAATCCAATCCTGGGAATATGCATCATCTGAAGTGGTAAGCAACTCTGTAGATAAGCTAGACATGAAGAGAACGTCATTGTCACTATCATGTGTGACTGCATTGATCTCCTTGATCTTCACTTTTCCTTTGTCCTCCCTTGGACTCTCTTCCTTTTGATTTGCACCCCAATTTGCATTCTTTTTCTTATCCTTTTGCTCTCTTTTCAGCTTGTAGCAATCCTTTTTCATATGGCCCTTCTTGCCACAGTGGTAACACTCAATGTTCCGTGCCCTGGATTTGCTACGTGACTTCCCTCTTTCTTGGGACTTCCCCCTGAACTGTGATCTACCCCTTTGCACATTTAAGGCTGCATCCTACTTGTTGCCATCCATAGACTTCCGTCTAATCTCCTCGGCCAACAAGCTACCCACAACATCATCAAATTTCAGTACTCCACCAGGTGCAGAGTTACTAACAGCTGTACGGAAGGTATCCCATGAGGATGGCAATGAACATAAGAGAAATATTGCCTTAGTCTCCGCATCAGAATTCATCTTCTGAGCCTGAAGCTGGCTGAAAATAATATTGAATTCATTCAAGTGAGAAGCAATGGAGACCCCTTCCTTCATCTGCAGCTCAAACAACCTCTTCAAGAGGTAAACTTTATTAGAGGCAGTTTCCTTCTCATAAGTGGCACACAGTTTCTTCCACAAATCTTCAGTAGTCTGCTCATTTACTACTATGAAATAAACTGACTCTGCAAGATGAAGTCTAATAGTAGACTTTGCTAATGCATCCAACTCATTCCAATCATCCTCAGACATATTTGCAGGCTTAGCTTCAATCCTTGCCAAGGGTTTAATCTGCTTCTTTTGAATAAGCACATCCCTTATTTGTTCTTTCCACAAAGAAAAGTTTGTCCCATCAAACTTTTTAATGCTGAAAAACTCCTTTTCAGGCATGGAAGAGGATGCCATGATGCAAATAAAGCAAAATCCCAAATGCTAGTGCCTACAAGAGAGAATCACACCAAATACCAAGTGCACCCAAATGTGTATGCCACAATAAAGTGAAATATCACCAAAACTCAAAGCTCAAAGCATCAAAAGATGCATCTGACTCATGTGCATATACTATGCATCCATATGAGCAAATCTGGCCCAAAAGAAAATGCCAATAAGTGCCAAATGACTCAAGCATAAACACCGTCCACTGGCATATGCATCAATTATATCTCATCCAAGAGAGCATAGCACTATCAGTGCATCACCAACAATGTGTCAAAGCTGTCCCTCAGCATAAAATAGCATCCATGTGCAAAGCGTCCATAAAAAATAGCATCCCACAAGGCAATTTGGGCCTATCAGCGCATCCAACAAGGACCGCAATGCATCCAAATGGCCTATAAATCATCCATTGCAACCCAATGTATACCACGAATGAGCGCACACTACTCAAACTGCAACCAGAGTGATCTGCATAAGGTATGCTCAAGAAATCATAGTCCCACGGTAATGAGCGCTACTGAAAATAGAACCTGAGATGCTTCAAAACATGGGCGCCATTGCATAATCGGACTCAGCAAGAAAATCTGCAAATATCTCTCTTCTGCCAGAACTCCAAAATCCCAACCGATGAGTGAGAAATGGGAGTCAACACTTATCCACTGCCATGTGGCATAAATCTAAGGTTTCAAAACCTTAGAATGAAAAATGCATAACAGAGAGACGAAATCGAATACACAGAGATTTATAACTCTGAAAATCCTCCACCGAATCACGCAAGAACTGATAGGTAGGGGTTTTTGGGCGTCCGGAACGCAATGGGACAGACGGTTTTGGAAACCGTGGTCTCAATCACTGGGTCCAACACACGGACTGAAAAACGTTTTTTGAAACAGAGCTGTTTGTAAACTCCACTGGAGTGCGAATGATGAGCAACATAGAAGTTTTAGGACCTCCTGAGTCCACCGGAACTGACAGATCTGCAAATGGTTGCTCCAAACTTGAGTTCCAACACCCGGGCAAAAAACGCAGGAACTGACACAGTGAGTCAGAAATCCACTGAAATGACCCCAGATTCAAGAATGAAGGTGTTTCCAAGCTCCTGAAGTGAAGTGGACACCAAAAGCAAGCAATAGTTGCCTCTACAAGTCAATATGGAATCTCGGTCATCGAACGGAACAGGGAAAAGCTCAAAAAACGACGTTTTCTTTGAAAGCTCTCAACAGGCTCTCAAAACCACTTCGCAAAGCCAAAGTGACTTTTCCAAATGTTTCTCCACGGTCTCTGCACACTCGGATGCAAGTAAAGTCGCCCACAAAGCTTCCCACAGAGCTTCTCCTTCCTCCCACAGAGCTGCTGAGCTTCAAGCATTCACGCACGCTCAGCTAGATCACCCGGGCTCTGATACCAGTTGAGAGTGCTCTCAATGGAAGCAAGAACGGAAGAAGGAGAGAGAGAGACAGAGAGCCACACAAGTTTGGTGGGTGCAGAACCACCCTAATCTTCTTTTTCATTCATTTATATGTGTGTTTGAGTATTGTACATAACCGGGGTCAAGGCACAGTGACCTTTAACCATCACACTAGTTTATGTCAGCACAGAGGATCAGGTAGCTGACATATTTACAAAGGCATTCGGTGCAAAGAAGATGTGTAAGTTCAGAGACATGCTTGGTGTGCAGGAATTGGGATTGAGCTCGAGGGGGAGTGTTGAGATATCGAGCTCCACTCGTGATATGCCAGGGTAACAGTTGTGCATTTATGTCACCGACTTGTTAGCTGCAGATGCGGTTGGTACACCGCCCATGAATAAGAGCTGGATGACAGCTATCTTTATGTACTCTAGTTAGTGGCTCATATAGGGTTCACCTATTCCTTTTGTACAGAAAGAGAGAGTTCTTTTGGCTTTCACAACTAAGAAGAGGAAAACTGTTTTCAGCCTCCACCTTTGTGTGTATTACCCCTCTGTGTGTGTGAGAAAGCTCCTTACCTCTCTCCCACTCTCTTCACAAAAGATGCTACAAATAACCTCCTATGGATGCCACACTACTTTGAGCATGGAAGAGGCACAATAGTAATGCACTTGCACCATCATCCCCAGTGTTATTGGACCTATGTTGACTTTGATTTAGCATACCACAAGAGCATTGGAGCCATGGATCATATTGAGAAATCAGTATGAGATACTAAATCAAACCAGGATTCAAAGCCTAAAGAATAAGCTTACAGATAAGAAGTTGCAAAAGCATTTATCACTCAAAAAATTCTTCCAAAATATGATGGTTTGGTCACTGTACCAAACACACAAGCTAGAGCTCCACCTATATACTTTGAAGAATTTAGTGTAATGTTGCTAGAGGAAGAGACATAGCTACAGAGTCTGAGAAGGGGGTGATGTTGCATTCATGGTCAACGCAAAAGGCAAAGGCATGGTCTCTTCTAATGAAAAAAAGAAGAAGTTCCAAGGTAGTTGCTATTATTATAACAAGAAGGATCTCACATTAAAGGATTGCAGAAAGAAGCAGGCCAATGAGAAGAATATAAGCTTGAAGACTTCATGGAAGGGAATTAGCCACCAACAATGATGACGTAGAACTTGAAGTATGCACTTCCATTGAAGAGGTATGTTCATCATCTCGACCATACCTCTTGATGATTCTTGGACATTGGATAGTGGAGCTTCTCCCCACATGACTAGTAAGAAAGATTAGTATAGTTACAGAGAAGAAGCTAAAGGTAAAGAGTGAAAGATATTAGATGTCCTCTATGTATCACACATCAAGAGAAATATGCTTTTATTGCTACAAATGAAAAAATATTTCCTTGAAGCCCGCTTCTAGAACGTAGAAGAATAAATTATTAATGTTGATTGCAAGATTGTGGGGAGAGTTGTAAGGTGCAACAACTTATATGAGCTAAGAATCTCATAAGCTACAACAACTTATATGAGTTGAGGCTCTCATCGCTACGTTACATAGAGGTACAAGAAAACTTTGGAATGAGCGATTGGACATATCGGCTTTGCCATGCTTAAGGAGATGTGAAAATCTAGGATGGTAACATACTTACCTACAATTCCACATTTGTAGGAGCCATGTGAGGCTTTCATGATGAGTGTAAGGTGTAACAACTTATATGAGCTGAGCCTCTCACCGCTACATCACATGGAGGTACAAGAAAACTTTGAAATGATCGATTTGGACATATCGGCTTTGCCATGCTTAAGGAGATGTGAAAATCTAGGATGGTAACATACTTACCAACAATTCCACATTTGCAGGAGCCATGCGAGGCTTTCATGATGGACAAGCAACAAAGGAAGGCATTTCCATATGAGAGAAACAACTATGCAAAGTCTCCTCGATAGCTAGTCTATTGGTGCTTTGGGTATATCTTTCCTATCTCTTGCCTATTATCAACAATTTTAGTAGGAAGATGTGGCTATATTTCATTTGTGATATGGTTGATACTTTTGAGAAAATTCAAAGAGTGGCATAAGCTTTTGGAAACAGAGATATAAAGGAAGGTGAAGAAGCATCACATGGACTGAGGAGGAGAGTTCACTTTAGGTGAATTCAATTATTATTGCAAGGCACATGGCATTAACCTATTGCACATACACCTTAGCAAAACAATATTGTGGAATGCCATAACCACAGAATGGTGGAAGGGGCAAAGTGCATGATGAAAGGGAAGGGGCTACCTAACTCTTTTTGGGCAGAGGCAGTTAATAGGTTCTACACCAAGGCACTTAAGGGTATGACACCTTATGAGGCTTACTGTAATAAGAAGCCCTCCGTCTCTCATTTCAAAACATTTGGATGTGATTGTTATATGCATATTCTAGATGCTAATAGGACAAAGCTTGAGGCCAAGAGCAAGAAATGTATCTTTCTTGAATATGGTCAAGAATCCAAGGCATACAGGTATATGATCTAGAGGATAAGAAAAAGGGGAAGAAGCAGCTCTCTCTACAGCTTCATCGATCTGGCATTGGACCAAGGATGTAGTTCATGTTTGGGTCAACATTGAGGGGGGGTTTAGTATATTCAATGCCCACCTCTCAACATATATCTAACGTTGATGTATGCTACACATTCATAAGGTTCCATTATGAGGAGAAGCCATTGGTGCATGTATCTTTGTTAGGAATCCTAGCTTAGATGCTAGAAGGGGCCGTTGTTGTGACCATTGATGGTTAAGGAGATGGTCAAGGGTGCAATAGGTGGGCTCAAAATAATACTTGGAATATTTCTTATTTTTCCATGTGTACATATTCCATATGTATGAGTCTTCATTAGTGGGCAAGATGGTGGACGTGTTATAGTGGATATGCGATGGTGGTCTACGTCAATGCAGTGTAACCAACCATGCCTTGGACACGCATACCCATCACTCACAACACTATATATGGAGTCCATTGTCATGGTACAAGGTATCCAATTCTTGTGAGCATCTATACCAGAAATGGGAGAAGGGTTGTCTAGTGAGTCCTAGACATGCCACATGACATATTGGGAGTTATCCCATATACACTTCGGCTTTCTAGAGTCTAGTGTCACACTATATAGTGGTGTACTTGTCTAGTGTCACATCAAAGTGGTCTACATCAAGCTTTTATATCATTGCTTTGTACTTTCCATTTCCTTTCATTGCTTTCTAGTTCTTCCATTTATTTTCCGTTCTGTTCCTCCTATCATGTGCCTTCACATAGCATCTATACAAAGGTCTTCAATTGAGTTTTTGTTAGCACTCTAGAGTGAAAGGGAGACACAACTATGAAGAAG
The DNA here is from genome assembly GCF_047967505.1 of Dipteris shenzhenensis. Classification (NCBI taxonomy): domain Eukaryota; kingdom Viridiplantae; phylum Streptophyta; class Polypodiopsida; order Gleicheniales; family Dipteridaceae; genus Dipteris; species Dipteris shenzhenensis. Next base: position 21,959,593 of record NC_141620.1, read on the forward strand.
GCTCGCACTACGTGAGAAGGCTAATTAAAAAGTAGTCCACATTCTATTATTCCAAGCTACAATTACTTCTGAAGTTGATTGTTTCATTTTAGACGTACAAGTGCAAAAGTGCTTCCAAAAAATAGTTCACAAGGCAAACACTCAAAAAATAGAAGAATTATCAAGATATTACCCTGCCACAACTTGGACAAAAACTTCACGTGGAATTCGCATCTTTGCTAATACATCAATAACATGCATCTAAAACCTAGACACTTGGTGCGGGATGGCAAGGCAACGGCGACAAATCACAAAAAGGATAGCAACCAATCCAACAATGATTGGCTAAGCGGGCCCTTGGGCGCCTGCTTGTGAAGCCCACCTAAATTGCCTAAAATTAACAAAATTGAGAAAATATTTTTTACAAGGTCAATGTATATAGTTTGCACAGGTTTTCTATGAACACCGAGAACAAAATTTATAAGTTCATTGTATATAGTTTGCAAGTTCTCTGTGAACATTGATTGAAAGGTGGCATAATCACTATAATTTTGTTTTTTTCCCCTCCCATTCTTACCCACCAATGGCCCACTACAAGGGGCACATTTGCCTAGGGCTTGAAAGCAGGAGACATCCCACAAGATTCAAACATGGGCAACTCGCTTAGCTAGGCAAATGCCCTGCAACTTGGCCCACACTGGTATCCATTCTACGTATTACCTAGGAAAAACAAGGAAGGTTTTTTGGCATGTGGTAGCTTGGAGGAGAAGAGCTTAGGAAATGTTGCCACTAACCATCCTTGGACTCTTGGACAATCAATACCTCTTGGATTACCACCTTGAACTCTTGGACTTTTGTAGACTCATGGACTATCATACACATATGCAAACATGTATACAACACACACATACACACACACCCCTGTATACATACACCCAAAAACACACATAAACTTCCTAGGTGGTTACATTGCCCATGTCTTACTTAAAGAGTGGTCAAAAGATCAAGAGTCCTATGTGAAGGTGTTTACTTATTAGATTGCACTCAAAATGAGGCCGTCCTCATTCGCATGTACACCGGCATAGATGCGAATGAGGAAGGCTGTGTAGTGTAGTTGGCAACACTTGATTGGTGTATAAGCTCAAAGATTCAGGATGATGCGATCTAATGGGCGCTGAGGGAAGTACCTAGCTTCCTACAACGGCATTTAAGAAGAACCTGGCGTTGGTAACTTGCTTGAAGACTGTGTCAAAGATCAAGGAGCCATAAGAGTGGCACAGTTAGATTGGTCAGAAAGCCTGCTTGGCCAGAAGAAGAAACAAGTTGACGAGACCGGTAGTTTGCCAGATCTATGTCGGCCGGATGGCTGGTTAGCCAGCATCTGGGTCTGCCAATTTAGAGCCAAGTTAGGAAAGACCAGCACCTCCCCTATATTAAGGGTCTCGTGCCCTCATTCCCTCCATCTACTGAAGAAGCCACTGAAGCTCATTGAGAGGAGGCAGCAAGGCAGAGTTTTGGAGCACCCCTCTGAGGTGCAAAGAGAGGAACAGGCGCTGTATGTCCGTAGGGTACGTCCTTTTATGCACAGATTGACATGTTTCGAATCTCGATGCAATATATACTACATATTCTGGCTATTGGGTAGGGTAAGTGCTTAGATCTCTAGCATATAAAGGCAAAGGCTAATAAAACGGTAGTCCACATTCATACAGCAGAAACACGCATCTAGATGAAGCCAGGAACATGCCAAATTCATCCTGATATGCCAGATCACGTGACGCAGATGGTACACTCTGCCCTAAGGTAAGCTTCATTTCTGCAGGCCTTTCAAGAAAAGTATTGTAGCTATGAGCATTGTTCTTGCCAAAACACAAATCTAAACAATACTCCGATTTTATGACAGGTATAACTGTACATCCCACACATTATCTACAAGTTTATGCACTGGTCCCTGCTGGCTTTACTCCATCCAAGGTGTTCTTTCTGGGACCTGAGGGGGGAAGCTTTTGAAGAAAGGTTTAATGGAACGCGAAGTACGGATTGAATATTATATTCAAGTAGACTGGTTAGGATTATGAGGATTGGGATAACTCGGCTAGATTCGGGTGCGAAAAGATCAAGATTTTTTTTTTGGCTAGCCTATTGCCTCTGTGGGTTCAGATGTCCATCCAACCTTCAAAAACTCAATTTTAAATTGTACGATCTTCAGAAATCCTCCTACCCCCCTGACATAATTCATCTCAAGGAGGGAGAACGGCCAAATCTTGCATAGCTCGAGAGACATTAGGACTTCAAACATACTCATTGAGATGCTCAATACAGACTTAACAGATTTTCATTCTCTTGCTTGAACTCGTCCAACATTTTAAGGTTTCCAGTAGAAAGAAACTGAATCATGCATCTTCAATCACCAGACAGCCCTACACTGGGATCAGTCTTTTTGAAGCTAGGCTCAGGCCAGCAACATCCAATTGATTCGTGATTTAGTCACAAGGAGGAAGAACTGCCAAATCTTGCATAGCTCGAGAAACTCTCAAATTCAGAGACATTGCAACCAAAGACTGTACAAAAAGCTTTCAAGCATACTCATTTAGATGCTCAATACAGACAGTGGTTCATTCTATTGCTTGAAGTTATTTTCACAAATTTCAGTCAAAAGCAACCGAACCATGCCTCTTTACTCACCATACAGCCCTACAATGGGGTCATTCTTTTTGAAGCAACCGAACCATGCCTCTTTACTCACCATACAGCCCTACAATGGGGTCATTCTTTTTGAAGCAACCTTTAGGACCAGCAAAATCCAATTGATTCGTGATTATAGTCACAAGCATTCAAGATGCAATTTCTATCTTGATATACACGTGAATCCTGATAATATAGTCCAATTTTGGGAAGCCTTTCCTGTAAAAACTTTGACTTGAGACGTGTGACAGCAGCAATTCTAAGTCCTCCCATTGCATCTGCTGCCCATAACTCGTATGGTTACCTCTGATGATCTATATGGTAAGAGAACCAAGAGTACAGGGATATGGAACTATACAAGTGATTGTGAGGTGTAGTCAAAATGTTAAGTGAAGAGCTCCTTGGTTAGGCTGACACTAAACGTAGGCCCTCTTACCCACAAAAAAGAAGGGACAACTCGAGCCCAAACGTGTTCAATCGACAAGGTCTACAAGATAGTCTGCAAGATTGTGAAGAGGAGCAGCTTTGAGGGGATCAAACATGCCCAAGTAGTCGTTGGCCTGGCTATTCAGTTGACGGGCAAGCTGCTTAGATCGCTCCAGCCCTAACAGCTCTGTGTAAGTGGCTCTCTTTTTGTGCTCAGAGGTGCTGTCTGAAGCTTCGTCCAAGATATCCACTACCACTTGGAAGAGAAGGCTCACGCAGCGTGCATACCTCCGAAGTCTTTCCACTGCTGCCTCAGAGCCCCCTCCCAAAATTGCCCCGCTCGCCACCGATCCCTCCAGCAGCGCCGCTGTCTTGTGCAAATGAATATAGTCCAGGACTTCCAAATCGATATTGGGATCCCCCTGAATTGCTCTTTCCACCACGAGCCCTGACACCAGTCCATCAACCCCCGCTGCTTTCCCCAATTCGCGTATCACCCTCGTCACAGTCTCAGCGGGCACGCCTTTGGTCGCCTGCACTATATGCTCGAAAGCCAGGGCCACAACAGCACTGCCCGCAATCAAGGCCGCCCTGCTTCCTCCCCTGGCAATAACGTCATCGCCCATGTCGTCCAGACGGAGAGACATTTTGTGGATCATCTCCACCGCGCACGCCGCAGGCATCGCCGTCTCGGCCGTGCCACCCACAAGCTCACAAGCGGCCAGGCAAAGCACGGGACGCACCCGCTTGCCGCTAGCGAGGAGGGAGGTCTCGGGGCTGCTTTCAGGCAAGCGGGGGGAGAGGGCCTGATCGAGTGCAGCGTCGACAGCGGAGGCTTTGGAGGTGAAGAAGGATTTGAGCTCGCGTTGGAACTCGAGGCGCTGCTCCATGACGGTCTGGACGTCACTGAGAAGGCGAGCAGAGGGAGGGTCCGTTCTCCTCCTCCTTCCCACCATAGCCAGAGGAGATGGAGCAAGGGAGCAGCCATGGAAAGAGCAGCTCAAGACAGAGATCTTGCAGCCATAGCCGTGGCAAGAAGAGATGGCTGCCATGGCCACACTATTTCACACGAACACCCGCATACAGACACGCACACAAAACACACACACTCGCACACACACACACTACAGTTTTCATGCATTCATGAATTTAGGTTTTCCTAAAGAAGTTGCAAATTTTTAGCTCACATAATTGAAACATTTTGAATATTTCTCAAAATTGAGAAAATATATTGAGACGTGAACCTAAAAATGTCATAGTTTATAGGTCTTTTGTGAACACTCATCACAATCCCTAAAATGTGAAATCTACCTCTAACCTCTTAGCGAAAATAGAAAATGAAGATTAAACTCCTTGACTATGAAGGATACATGCATACCAGGGAAAAGTACAACCGGCAGCAATGCCCTCCGCCTCAGAGTTCCTATGGGTGCATATCTAAAGGGAATTTTACAACAAAAATATGGGCATGGCCAAGAGACTCACCAATCTTTGAAAATTGTATCGTACAAATGTAAGATAGTGGTTTCTAGTCCTATAGGCCTAATCCAACATTAATACAATCTCACCCACCTACTCACACTCACACGCAACACAGATACATGCACGTACACACACACACACGTCTTTCATAGTGCTTTATACTTCACCTATTGGGCCCTTAGCAAGATGTCATCTCTCTCTCTCTCTCTCTCTCTCTCTCTCTCGCCCCCCCCCCCCCCACAGGAGAGGTAGAAAATGAGCAGCATGTACTCCTAAGATGTAGAGCCTAAGCACACATTAGAGAGGTTATATGGGCTGCAGAGAGATTTTGAGAAATTTGCTAGAACACCTAGCCAAAAAGCTAGGAAGCTACTTAAAAGAGGTTTTGGGACACCGCAACAAGGTACTAGGGCTAGCACACAAGCTAGCCCAACAAGCACTCACTAGCTGGCAAATTTGTATTATTTTATTTCGCTAGATGTAAGGGATCACTATTAGTTAATATGATCGTTGGTCCCATAGATCCTGAAGGTCTCATACAGACTCTAATAAAACCGTCTCGTATCATCTCTCTCTCTCTCTCTCTCTCTCTCTCTCTCTTCCCCCCCCTCACTCCAACAATTATACTTCAATTCTTGAGAAGCATGTACCACCTCTCATGCTTCATTTCTCTCAACAATTAATTGTGCAAGCGGAACCATAGACTCTGCAATTTAAACATCCCATCCACACAATTGTAAGGAAAGCAACTTATTGTGTAGAGAAAAGTATTGGCATGTGTCGGTTGCGGGAGTGTTGCTCTTATTAATATAATTATAAGGTAATGAAGATGTATAAGTACCTTGGGTTCATGGGCCCTTTACATGCTTTTTAAGAATAAAGCTAGGAGTAATCTAATCCCTTTGAATAATGGAGGTAATAAGATGTACTAGAAAAACCACAAGCACACATTTAAAATACCCCTATATTCAAAGTTTTACATTTTTTAATGTAATTATTTTCCCTTCTTTTGTACACCTAAATTTTGCAATTTTGATTTTGAAGTCCTATACACAATAGTTATATGAGATACATATTTTTTAGACCCTCCCATCTATAAACAGCTTGTAAGTCCCCAAAACTAAAAACTCGCCTTTCATTAATGAACCTGCTATCTTACATTTTGTACAGAGTGACACCCTAGGCACGACTCATTCAACCTCCATGGCTCTCATTTGGCCAATCTCATGGCTTTAATGCTCATCTTCTCTGTCACGTTGCTTGATTAGTCATTTGAATCGATTGTGGCTCCATATCTTGTGTTGAACAAGATTAAGCTCTTAATTTTGTATTTGGTTCGTCTTAATGCTTTAATAACTAGTCTCTTGAAGCATTTTTCACATTGATCTTGATAGTCACAATTTTGTGAAGCCTTTCTTGTACAAACTTTGACTTGAGACTTGAGACAGCAGCAATCCTAAGTCCTCCCATTTTGAAGTTTCTATCTGTTGCCCATGACTCGTACGGTTACCTCTGATGATACATATGGCAAGATAACCACGAGTAGAGGGATATGGAACTATACAATTATGTACATAATGACACCAGCTCACAAGTCACTTGTGACTCCAAAATTGGTGTCATGATGTACATAATTGTGTAGTTCCATATCCCTCCACGAGGGAGGTTCCAAGGACTTTCCTCCCAGGAAAGTCGCGACCCATGGTTCATCCCCACACATGCAAGGCCTTTGAGAGGGTAACCCAAGGTTAAATTAATCTCTAAATGAACTAAGAGACTAATTGTGGATTGGTTAAACTAATTGTGGACTGACTTATAAGAGACTAATTGTGGATTGGTTAAACTAACTGTGGGCTGGTCAGTCATTGGGAGAGGAGATTCTCAATGTTTCCCATTCATAATTGTGGATTGGTGAAACTAATTATGGGCTGGTTAGAGGAGATTCCCAATGTTTCCCATTCCTATTATGCCAAGATCTCACGGCACCTATTAGATCTAGGACTTTTACTTTAATTGCAGAGCTCCTGCGTGGTTAGTTGACACTAAAAGTAGGCCTCTTAGGGGCTTAGCACATGGGAAGAAATAGGATGGGAATGGGAAAAGGTGGTCCCAAGTGGTCCCATGCATATTTCTATCCTATTCCCATCCCACCATGTGCTTACAAAAAAAGAACTAGGGATGCGTTTAGGAGAAAGAGGACACATGGCATCATTTCATGTGTTTAACAGGTGGGGACCTTGTGGGGACAAGGACACATGTCATCCTTCCATGTTTTTGAATCCCTAAAAAAGGGGAACCCATTCTGGCTGCCAAGGTCAAGAGGCCATGGTCCAGGATGGGAGAAAAAGTGGCTACTCCCATTCTAAATCCATCCTAGACCACTTGGTCTAGGATGGGAGTAATGATGACAAAAATATTCCCATCCTAAACCCATGCTAGCCCCATCCATGTGCTAAGGCCCTTACCCACAAAAAAGAAGGGAAAACTCTGTGTTCAATCGACTAGGTCTACTCAGGAGCAGCTTTGAGTGTATCAAACATGCCCAAGTAGTCTTTAGCCAGCCTATTCAGTTGTCGTCCAGACGGAGAGACATTTTGTGGATCGTCTCCACCACCCACGCCACAGGCATCGTGCAACCCACAAGCTCACAAAGCGGCCAAGCAAAGCGCGGGATGCCCTCGCTTGCCGTTGGCATGGAGACAGGTCTCGGGGCTAGTTTCAGGCAAGCAGGGGAGATGCGACCACATCGGTGGCTTTGGAGGTGAAGAAGGACTTGAGCTCGCGTTGGACCTTGAAGCGCTACTCCATGAAGGTTTGGACGTCGCTGAGAAGATAGGCAGAGGGAGGAGGGTGGGAAGGAGGAGGAGGAGGAGGAGGAGAACGGATAGCCACAGGAGATGGAGCAAGAGAGCAGCCATGGAAAGAGCAGCTCAAAGCAGAGAGAGCCATGGAGAAGAGCTGGCACTATTTCACAGGAACACCCTCTTACACATCGTGGGTTCACACCCCCACCCCCATTGAGGATGTCAAACCCAAAACCTTCTTTTTCCCATGCGTGAGCCCTACCAATAAGCTATAAAGTAATATTACGTGTGCATTTCCTTATAATAGTATTATAAATGCTCCCTCATCCCCCTCCTCCTTTGAGATGTCCTTTCCTCTTTAATGAGACTGGTCCCTCCCCCCTCCCCAATCTCATGTCCCTCCTTCTTTAATGGCCCTAGTTTCCATTATTCCTTAATTCATCCCCTTTATACCTTAGTTTAATCATGGCCTTGACCTCTTCCTTTCCACCCTTCTTCCTTTCTCCAAAAAGGAATCTCCCATTTTTCATATGATGGGGCACCTATTGGGGTTTACAAGCCTTAATGGCCTTGATCTATGTACTCACAAGAGTCAATGGCTCATAGTTAAACTCTTGACAGAGGCAATGTCTTATGCTAACAAATAAGTGGCCCTAGAGGTACCTCGGGCCAAAAAGAGGTTCTTAGGCATTGTGCACAAGCCCATGTGGATAAGGGTAAGGGTACTCAAGATAAAATTGTCAAAAGTGATTGTCATAAAGTGATAAACATTTTAAGACTATCAACCCATGTAATGAGTTGCAGACAAAGCTACCATAACGATGGTCTATTCATATATCCAATGTGCACGTCCAATGATACAAACTCTAAATTGTCAAAAAAATCACTATGCACTTTTTCATATAAACGTTTCAAGGATTTGAAAATAAGACCCTAAAGGCACGCACAAGAGTCCCAGTTCCATAAGCACACACATTTAAGAAAATTCAAAACAAATTGTGAGAGATCTAAGGCTTCTCACCTGAAGAACTTTCCAAAAACAAAAGTTGCACATCAATTGGTTGATGCCATGATCACTTTTCTTTAACACTGGAACACCTTCTTCCTCAAACCACTCCCTTCAACAAAAACAAGCTAAAAGGCTACAATATTTGGAAGGATGTGTTGTGAGCTTGAGAGCTCCAAATCCAAAACTTCTAAAGCAAAATAGAAAGCATAGCCAACTTTGCAACATCGAATGAATATAGTACAAATTTTGTAAAAGAGCAGAGATCCATTGTCTTTGATACCATGTCGACGAAGTAGGGAGAGTGTGGGAAGAGAGGTGATTGCATGGTGCACAAGAAAAATCACCAATGCTTGCTAACGTTACACTATTGAAATAAGGTAGAAAATAGAATACATACAGTGCAATTTACTATGCCTCAATATCTTTTGCATGTACTCCAAAGAATAATATGAGATAGGGTAGAAAATAGAATACATACAGTGCAATTTACTATGTCATAATATCTTTTACATGTACTCCCAAGAATAATATGAGATGTTTCTCAGAGTGCATTTGCAACTACTTCTTTGGTTTTGGAGTTGCTAGTAGATGTCCTTTTGATCTAATCGCTAGTGTTTTGGTAAAGCCTCAAAACTTTGAAAAATGTTCATCTATTTGATTTTGATTTTATGAATGGTTGGTGGTGAATGGTTTACATTAGTTGCAATTTGTGATAGACAAAATTTATTTGAAAATGTCACAAGCTATCACAGAAGTTAATTATTTTTACAATTTAGTTTATGGGGGCAAAGAGAAAAATGTCAGTGCAAGCAAATACATACTTCATTTCATGAGTCATTTTCTATTGCAACCTCAATATCAAATGTTGTGTATCCTGTAACATTACCCATAGTGGGACAATCCCCAGACTATTGAGAGATGGAGACTGACTCTAATGGGAATACTCTTATCCCCCTCCCTTTTGACTTCATCAATGATCCTTCAACACATGTAGGCAAAAGGTGGGGGAACACCGATTCATCTAGACTTTCATTGAAGAATAGATGGGGCAACAACGCTAATTCATCTTGACTTGCATTGAAGAATATTGAGTTTGATTTGAACTTGCTTCGGTGCAAGGAAGCAACATTGTTCGGCCTCATTTGTGTGAGCTTCTCATCTTCTCCACTAAATCCTCACTTGCCAAAAGCTCTATCATTCCATGCCTCTCTTGTCTAGTAGACAAAGTTAGGCTATAGCCATGCAATGCTCAAAGGAAGGCTTCTCCATGCAATATATGTATACTTTATTGTATCTCTTCATGTTGCAATAGCATGTCAAGCCTTCTTCAAGTAGAAATGCAAACTTATGTTAAGGTATCCAAATAATCTATTGAGAAATCTATACAAACATAATGATGGAGAATTGTGCTTTTGAAGATCTTTTTTTCCATCAACAACATCCAAATTTTAAGATGAACAAGAATGCATTTAATCATTTTGCTCGTATGGAATTTTACTTTTCTCCATAAGAGATGTTTTCACATGTTACATGTTACTTGATTTTATTTATTTATTGTTATAGTTTATCAAGGTGAATAGAGGGAAAGATGCAAAGGTCTAAGTCAAACAAAAATTAGAGCATTCAAAAAATGTTCTAATTTTTGTTTGACTTAGACCTTTGCATCTAATTAGAGTATTCAGAGAGAAAGATGCAAAGGTTAAGTCAAACCAAAATTAGAGCATTCAAAATTAGAGCATCTAAGAGTTTAACCTCTTATATACAAGAGGTTATACTCTTGGATAAGGGAATAAATAAATAGATTCTAGAGTAGCTCCTCTGCCAGGTCTATGAGCATAGACATGTGGATGGGCTCTTGCACTGATTAAATGCTCTTTTTCAACTCCTAGGACCTTGCCTTAACTTGAATATAGGTTCTCAGCTTAATTACAGAAAGTTAAGGGAAGATTAGGCAATTTAACCCACAGAGGAGCCTTAGATGATCTAAGAGCTTCTGGGTTGAAGGCAGACGAGTAGCTATCCAAGTACATAGGCTAATTTCTAACAGACCAAAGGGAGTGGACCTTTGCAAGGTGCTTTAAGCTCTTAAGCTGTATTTTCCCAATATAGTTTTTATTTTAATATAAAGTTGTTATCTTTCTTGCAAGAAAAATGATTGTTGGTGTGATTAGTGGGAGAAAGAGAGAGAGAGAGAGAGAGAGAGAGAGAGAGAGAGAGAAGTATAGAGCACTTTGTAAGATGTGTGTGTGTGCATGCCCAATAGGTGAAGTATAAAGCACTATGCAGTATAAAGCACTGTGAAAAGTGTGTGTACACGTGCATGTGTGTGTGAGTATGAGAGTAGGTGGCTGAGATTGTATTGAAGTTTCTTCATACCCTACAAGATCTATGGGACTAGAAACCACTGTCGCACCATGTGTACCCGAAGGGCAACCCTTGTCCAACCCACTTCCTAGATGCATTCAATACACCTTGGGCAAGCATGGGAAACTCTAGTATGGTACAATTTTCAAATATTCCTAAGTTGGCACTATGTGGTTGGTCGTGCCCATTATGTTATTGCAAAATTTCCTTCAAATATGCACCCAGTTGCTAGGCTAGTTGACACCTAAGGACTTTGAGGTTGATGGCACTTCTGCCTAGTGTATGTTTCTCTCAATTCCATTTTCTATGTAAGGTGTGAGAGCCAAACTTTACATTTTAAGAATTGTGGCCTCCCTTTGAAGTTCATTAGGGAGGTGCTTCACCATTTTGGGGGGTGTGTGTGTGTATGTGTGTATCTAAGAGGGTGTTCTTGGCAAATAGTATGGCCATGGCAGCCAGCTCTTCCCGCCATGGCTATGACTTCCTATCCTCCCATACCTCTCCCAAGGTACCTACTTTCAACGGCTCTTTCCATGGCTACTCCCTCGCCCCCTCCCCTGTGGCCCCTCCCCTGTGGCTATCCATTCTCCTCCTCCTTCCCTCTGTTTGTCTTCTTAGCGATGTCCAGATCATCATGGAGTAGCGCCTCGAGGTCCAACAAGTCCTTCACAACCTTTAAAGCAACCACTATGAATGTTGTACTAGATTAGACACTCTCCCCTCACTTGTCTAAAAGCAGCCCCGAGAACTCTCTACTCACTAGCAACAAGCAAGTGAGACTGTGACGAGGGTAACATGCAAGTTGGGGAAAACAGTGAGGGTTGATGCACACTATGTGAGCATCCTCTTCCAGGTACTAAGCTTCAGACAATCCTCTGAGCTTTAAAAGAGAGTCACTTACATAGAGCTGTTAGGACTGGAGCGATCTAAGCAGCTTACCCGCCGTCACAACTGAATAGCCAAGCCAAAGACTACTTGGGCCTCCTCTTTTTTTTCGGTAAGAGGGCCCATGTTTAGTGTCAGCCTAACCATGTAGGAGCTCTTCACTTAACATTTTGACTACACCTCACAATCACTTGTATGTTCCATATGAGACGTTGGTTCTCTTACCATATATGCCATCAAAGGTAATCATATGAGTCATGGGCAACAGATGCAAACTTCAAAATGGGAGGACTTAGAATTGCTATTGTCTCAACTCAAAGTTTGTACAAGAAATGCTTCACACAATTGTATGACGTTAAAAATTGGCCAACAGAGGGCAGCGAAAACTAATAGAATAGCCTAGGAGCTCACACAGTGTGTGTGGAATCACAAACTTCATGACTTCATGTGCTTCACATAGATGTATTGTGCAGACTAGCATAGAGACAGTGAACCATGCCAAATGTAGAATCCACCAAAAGAATGTATTTCCATCCAAAACTATGGACACAATACAAAAGATAGATCCAGAGTCCCACCAAGATGTGATCCTCTGAGCCTAACAAAAGGATCTTGTACTATCTACTGGTACCTCTAGATCTTTGAGCCTGCGTGCTCCACCTTGAGCATATGTACACTCTCCGTCCAAAGACCTCAGCACCTTGCTACCCTAGAAGATAGCCTAGGTAGATGAGCTCAGTCTATAGCACCTCTGGGACTCCTCTGCCTCCTAGATGGGCCTCAGTGTGAGTCTTCTATTGCTCCTATTGCTCCCCAAACTACTAGCTTGCTGGACCAATGAATCGCCCCAAGGGGGCCCTTTTATTGGGGCTAGTAGCTCCCCTTATGTGCACTGACTTGCCATGTTTTCCTACCCAGCAAGCCCTCCAACAGACCTCATAGCTCCCCATATATGGGGTTGTGGGCTGCCCTTAGGGAGCAGTGTGTTGGTCGACCTAGTTGGCCGGTCGACAACCTGCTTGCCCTCCATAAAGGACAGGGTGCTGCCCACTTGCAGCCCCTCTATTTGCTGCACCATCTGGCCTCAAGGATGTCGATGCCTTGCACCCATGCTTTCCTGCCCTCCCGTATCCTTGCCCTCTTGCGCCATTTGTAGGCCCTATTGTTGCAGGCTGTATACTTGCCTATAGATCCTGCCATGTGTCCGCCTCTAATCCAGCCATGCAGGCCTTGCTCTAGCCTCTGTACAAATCTGTATGCCATGCTGATATCAATGCTAGCTATTGCCTCTTCTCTTGGGTCCCTGATGCTGCCCTCTACTTCGCCTTATGCTCCTACATATCCTGCCTAGCAATTAGGTACCCTTGTCCTCTCTTCTCTAGGCATATGCCCTATGTCTCCCTCCCCCATGCACTCCTCATTTGGGGGCTTACAGATGGGGAGGTGACCTTTCCAACACCCCCTCACACTGCTCAGCCCAATGCCAACATGAACCCTTTGGAAAAATTTGGAGTCAATTCTGGTTCCTGGTTTTTCAACCAGTGGCTCTTGCTGCTCTAGGTCCAATCATGCACAAGCAAACCATCCTAGTACACAAGTCCATCCAAGGTAGCACCAGATGGCACCACCACCTTCAGTCACATTCCTGCCTTTGAACTTCAGCAATCCAAATCCCACCATCTTCCAGTCGTCGCCCTCATAATGAGTGAACAACTAGAGTCTTCCAAGCCCCATGCTCTCAAGGTTTGTTTTAACCAGTCCTTCCTCTAGCAAGGTCCGTAACCAAATAACCATCTCAAAAAATAAAATCCCAAGAACATCTCCAGATAACCTAGACCACAAACTCTCATTGAGCTCTCAAGCAAGTACTCTTCTGGCTTCAGTACACCTTGTCCATAATCACCTTCCCGAGATTTGAAACACCCACACTTCCCCTTCTACTTTCGAAGAAGACCCGATACTTCTAATCTCGCAATACCTGAGACATATGAAGAGCAGATTCTCTCCATAGCATGCTATAAAGGCTTAAATTAATGACATCAAACACATACTTGAATGTTATACTACCTGTGTGCTTGCTCTATAAGCAAACCATGCACCTCATGGAGGCACTGGAGGCACATACTGATAACCTGTGTAATCATGTACTGCCCCCTTTTGAATTAAAGCATCCATCTAAACCTGAAACCCTAAGGCACTCCATGGACTCTACCCTCATGTCAGTATCAATAGCCACGCACCTAGAAGAGTCCAAGCACTCCATGTCCTCCTTCACAAAGGTCTCTTACTCCCTGCCGGCCCCATCCCAATGTTAGACATCTTCACTGTGACTTCTAGGTTGGCATATCTGACCTCGATAACACATGGAGATGTCACCGAGAACAGTTCTTTGATTACCACATTAGCTTTGTCTTTTGTGTCACCATCTAAATCTGTGTCGGACTCCTTCTTTTTCTTATGATCTGCCTTCTTCTTTTTGCAATCCTTCGCAAAATGGCCTAGCTCATCACAATAGACGCATTTCTTCTTGTGCTTTCTCTTCTTGGAAGTGTCCTCTTCATCTCCAAAATCATCCTTCTTGGGATTGCCACCATTAGGCTTGCCCTGTCCTTTGTCGACAATGCCTTGTCATTGTTATCTTTGTTTAGAGCTTTTCCCTAGATTCTTCCTGGAGCAGTAACACACCCAACTCCTCAAAAGTCAAAGTTTTGGCCCTCTGTCCTACTGTCACAGTCGTAACAAAGCTCTTGAAACTCCATGGTAGCCTCCTAAGTACCATCAAGGTAAACTATCTTGAATCTACCTTCTAACCAACTGATGCTATTTGATCCCTCACCACCTTGATCTTCATCAAGAGGTCATGTACCAAATCTCCCTCATCCATATTGTAGAGTTGATGATGAAGAGTCAGGATCCAGGATGTATTATCTATCTCATACAAATCCTTCAGAATGACCCATGCCTCTACTGACATGTCAGTCATTTAGATGTGAGGAATCATAGAGTCCACCGTAGTCCTTACGATCAATGTCAAGGCATGAGCATCCGTATCCTCACATGCTTCGATTTCCTCTCCATCTATTGGTATAAGTATCCTCCATTGTTTGTCCAACATGTCCTCCAGCTTCACCTCTGCTCCCGTTGTTAGGTTCCACAGTTTCCAAATCATTAAATGACTCTGTATTTTCACATTCTAGATAGGATAAGTAGTCCCATCTAGTTTTCAAAACTCTCCAAATTTAGAAGGAACTTGATTGGAGGAGGAGGAAGGGAGAGAAGGGGCCGAAGAGGCTTCTGCTTTTGAAATGGACATCTTTACTACTACTAAACCATGCAGCAAAATTGTAAGCAAACTCAACCGTTTGTAGAAAATAATTATGTACACACCTAACTGAACCCAAGTCACCCTCCTTCTTACAAGGGTACAGTCCTCTAGTCGTGGAATGCAATTACCTAGAGCCTCTGAATTAGGGTCTTCCTTCACCAAGGTCCATGCTTCAAGCTCCCACACTTGTGAGCCTCCTACTTGGGCTCTGATACCATGTTAGAAATCGACCAATAGAGGGTACACACAATGGAAGACTGATAGAATAGCTCGATTGCTCACACAATGTGTGTGGAATCACAAACTTCTTAACTTCATGTGCTTCACATAGATGCATTGTGCAAACTAGAAAATAAATAGAATCCACAAAAAGAATATATTTTTTGTGTGTCATGTTGATGTTGGCACCAGCTCATTGCCTCTTCTCTCGGGTCCCTGCTACTACCCTTGCCTAGCAGCTAGGTACCTTTGTCCTTTCTTCTCTCTTCTTTGGGCATATGCTCTAGGTCTCCCCCATGCTCTCCTCATTTGGGGGCTATAGATGGGGAGGTGACCTTTCCAACATGACGTTGGTCATAGCATTTCACATAGGCATTTGTCAAGTGTCTATATGGAAGTATATATAGCTAGCAAAGATGGATTCTTATGAGTATATGAAGGCCCATAAGTCAATCAATATGAAGGCAAACTTAGCAACCGGCAATATATGCATGAAGTGCTCATAGTAAGTGTAATACCTCAAAAGGAGTTGTATGAGGATATGCCACATAGGCTAGAATAGTTCAAGCATGAGCGTAGGCTATAGATTAATGGCATGTCCCAGTGCAAAGTTGACATAGGGAGTTTGTCCAAAAATACAACCAACAAAAGACATTCATAGTCTCATGATGTAGTCGTATATGGTTCCAACCAACATGCAAGATGTAGCTAGCAATCCATAATGACACTCATAAAATATAAGCCACACTCCTAGCCTGTACTACTAATAGAGTACCCATAAATGAGATACAAGCCCATATGCAAGCCTAGTTTTTTTTTTTGGGGGGGAAAAAGGCCATAGTTACAAATAGTTTGCCATCCTTTCACCCAAGGTCAATCACTTACCTTCTAAGTTATTGTTATAGTGTTTTAACCACACTCAAGCTACTGACCCTACATAAGTAGGTAGATGTAGGTAGTATAAGTAAAATGTAAGTAGATTCCTTTGTGGATATATCATTACCATAACATTCCATAGTTCTGCAAGCCAAATAAGGAAAACATTATTGAAGGTAGCCATTGCATAATACTATGTTTGTAGATATTGATGGCAAGTATGAGTCTTATATGGACATTACTTTGCTAGGTTGGCCAAGGAGACTCTATTGTCCATTATGCTCCAACCATGGACACCGGCTAAGACATGTGTAGCTCAGCCTCAGCATATCCTGCATGATGCGGCACCCAAGAAAGCTTTTCCATGCTACAAAAGCTTTCAAAACTTATCGGAAGGATCATGAAAATTGATAGCTCACAATATGAGGCCTACAAGGGGGATTCTATGGGTATTATTATGGACTTTTACAAAGTTTAAAACACAAAATACTCTTAAGACGACAATAGTGGTAAAAAATGTAACACCCCTATTGCCTACTTCAATACCAAAGAGCATTCTTTGTTCCCTTTTGAGTTGCTGGCAAGAAGATATTGATCCAAGGATTCCATATACTTGGAAACATGTGTAGAGTAGTGAATGCAAACCCTCTTATATCCCAAGGTGGACTTTGGAGGGAGAAATCTTGTTTTGCAAGTTGACCATAAGCTTTGGCTTATGAGTTGCCTTAGTGTGTCTTGCCACCTATCGCCTTAGAGATGTCAGTATCGTAAGTGGTGTCTTCACTGAAGATGCTGCTATGTTGTGAAAAAGTTTCAAAATTCCCACTATTGAGGGTTTACCTGAGTTAGTCATGCTTTGAGTTAATCCTATCGAAACATGTCCCAAATGGTTGGTGGAAAGGATATCACATACATGTGATAGACCAATTTTGTCATACAACTTAGTGATTTTGCATTTTGCTATACAATCGTAGGGTGACCGATGGTTTATGGTCTGGACATGTATGAGAAACATAAATCCATCTACAAACGAGCTATGACAATAAAAGAGGCTAATGCATCAAACATGAATCCAGAATGGAAACATATTAAATGTATTGTAAAAGAAATGCAAGTAGGCTGCAAAGACTAATTTTCTTATCAAGCAACAATTTCACATTCTACGTATAACACCTGCGACAACCCATAGATCTCAAAGGTTAACTAAGAAAAATCTTGCCCTCACACAATTATTAAATATAAGATCATTACCTAAATATGAATTAGGTTATAATTTGGCAACAAACCTAATAGAATCCTCTATTATATGGTGGTAAAAAACTAACGCATAAGAATGTAAAGCGTACATAATAAAAACTTTGCTAGCTATATATGAATGAGTTGTCAAACATAGGTACTTGTACATTAAAGCAATAAAGAATGTACACCACACTCTTCAACACTACCTTAACATGAAAGCATAAAAATTATATTTAAGATATCAAAACTAAATGATTCATATATTATACTGAACACATATTGACACCTACATCAAACTACGACTATTAAGAAATTACCATGACCAAACTTAAGACATTCGGACACGAACATGAAAATATTTAGTCTCGCGGACCTCAATATTGATATGATTAAAAAAACTCCTCAATCGAGGACCTCAATATTGATACGATAAAAAAAAATCCTCAATCGTTAAACACCTTTGAAATTGCAAGAATCTCCTATAGACGACTCACAACTAGACCACAAATTAGTGTGATACATTTATGAAGAATAAAATATCAAGATCACCATATGCATGCCAGGTTATCATTCATGATATAAACATGCATTGAAGGTACCTTGATGATATAAACATGCATTGAGGGTACCTTGGTGCTTTAGCCCTAGAAGGTTATAAGGGTCTTAATACATTAGGATGGGTACACCACCCTCAAATGCTTGCCCATTTGCTTGAGGGATAGGCGGATGTGCTTTACACATCGAGGAGATGGGCATGGGAAAATCCACAAACTAGTCCTACATTTGTTAGCAGGTTCGATGTAGCTTATTGGTTAAACTCTTGTCTTTTGTCATGGGGTCCATGGTTCAAGAATTGGGCGGGGGATGGATGAAGGAGTTTGGTTGCCCCATATTTTGTCCACCCTACTCTTGCACATCCAATGATATTTTGGAACATGGTGCCAACCTTCTCCCACACCCCTAATGCCAAATTTGGGCAACAGGTGTGTAAACACCTTTATTAAGGGTCTTTACACACTGAGACTCCGCTCGCCCTAGACACTCCTCACAGGCAATGGGAATAAATAAAACCCATGGCCGACACTTAGGGTGCCCACCATACTCTCCTCCTTGTGTCCTACTTGGCTGCCATGTCAAGCCCAAAATCTGCCCATCTATGGGAAGCCAAGGTTGGTTGCCCATGGATGGGCACTCATTATTCCAACCAATGGGTTGCTTTCCTGTTAGAAGAATCCCATAAATGGGTTGTTCAAATATTTTATGCATGTTTGGGTGAGCAGTGTATGTGTAAAGGTTTTGCCCACAATAACTTACCTGTCCCATTTTTTAAGTGCTCCATTAATGGGCACTCTTTGAGCGACTTCTAGTGGTCTGTAAAGATCCCAAGACTATTTACACATAGGACGGCCTGTTAAGACCCTAAGACTATTTATTTACACATAGGGTGCCCAAGTTTGGGTAGCAAGGATGTGGTCGCCAGATGGTGCCCAAATGATTTGTGGCACATTGTAGAGGGAGTGCTTCAAGATGCTGGACATCCAACACCCCGTGCCCTAGTGAAGTTGTAAATGCTTGTCTATTTAGAGGGCATTCCCACATCCTCGATTTTCGCTCCCTATTTCTCTGCAAAGGCGAAATATAGCTCATTGTGCCAAGAATTTAGCGTGCAAATTCGCTCATCTCGTTCAAAGCAAAATCTCTCGTCCAATTGAGCATTTACGTTGCAGAGCTCCACCAACCAATACACAGGAGCGCCACCTGAGACGGTGGATATTTTGTTGTAGTCTTGCAACCAAGCACCTTCTTGTGCTCCTTCTTCCTGTTTTTCTAGCCTTAAATGGAGCCACCTTACTTACAACTACGCGAGGATGCCCTCTCATGTAAGCGGAAAGTGTGAACCGAGCAAATCTTTTCTCGACAAGGGGGGTGTTGTACCCAGTGTTCATAGAAAACTTGCAAACTATATAGCAACATTTTCATTTTCTCCCGTAAAACACATTTTCTCAATTTGGTTGAATCTGCAAAATTTTAGGCAATTTAGTTATATTTTAGCTAAAAAGTTGGCAAATTCTTGGGAAAAACCTTCAAAATTTGAAACCCCAAGTTTTGTGATTTTTTGCGGTAACGTAAAGGATAAATTAAAGGTAAAAGTGGATTGTACAAAAAAAAAAAAGGCAGCAAGAAAGGCAAACACCTCTAGTTCAAGCTTCTACCTATCACTCTAATGCGTTCATTAGCTTTCCCGAAGAACTCTAAAGCTTTCATTATCTTTACAGAAGAATACAAGTGGCCAAGTGTTGTGAGTTGTTGAGAAAAATGTTTTCTGAGAACAAGTGTTGAAAGAGTTAATGTTGTATGGGAGCAACTAAAGATGGAGAATGAGACAAGTGGATGAAGGAGAAAGAGTGGGAAAAAAAAAAGGGATAGAAATTGGAGTTTTTGTGAAGGAGTTGTAACTTATGACTTTGCGTCCCAAAAACAAGAATATTTCAACAAGCACACGTCAGCCTTCTCTTTGAGCTTTGTGCTTACCATCGTTCTTCCCTTCGATCATTTCTGCTTCTCAACACTTCCCATCTTCCCTTCTCCTCTCTTTGTTTGCTCTTCCATTTTCCTCTCTTCGCCTGTTTTTTTTACTGCCACCATGGCCTTCTTCATCCACCGCTCCTCCACAATTGCTCACCACTCCTTTTTGCGTACCGCCTTCCGCTCTGCTTTTGTCCCGCTATTCCACCCTGCTGGTGCGGCCTCCGATCGTGGCTCACGTTCCTTCTCAAGTTCCTCGAGGGCTCCTCATCAAGGAGAATCCGCATTCGCGTCACTCAGTGTCATGCTGGGGGCTGCAGCATTCTATTCAGTGTGCCAGGAACAGGTGCAGCTCGCGGTGCCTTGTATGTCTCGAAAATGCGAGCGGAGTATCTGGCATTGTTGAATTGGAATGCCGCAAGAAGAGAGAGAGAGAGAGAGAGAGAGAGAGAGAGCACGCTATTGCCGTGCTTTTGATATGATCCAAATACTGTTCGGTGTTTGAATGACCTTAAAGGTCTATGAGGACGAGAAAGGAGAGAAAGTGAAGTACTGGTTTAAGTGTATGAGGTCTTGAAAATAAAATTCATCAATTACCATCATGGCCGGAATAGCAGCCCACCGTTTCTCCTTCAGTCTACAGTGTTGTGTCCTGTATTAGTGTGATCCTGGTGATAAATCTGAAAACCAGAAGAATAGTAATAACTGGCATACACGTCAACTGGTCCAATAACAACCAAACTTGTAGCCACACTATCTCCTAATCAAAGCATAGTAAAAACTTATGCTTTATTCAGCAGTAAAGCATTCACCAAACCTCCTTTTGAAGCAGACTTTATTAGTTGGTTCAGTGTGATAGGGCTGAAATATTCCAACCTTAAATTGTCTCTCATAACATCTTCAATTGTTATTAACTTCTAATGCGTAATACTTACTAAGGGCAATCTCGAAAACTGAAAAATCTCTCACGATTGAGCTTCGTGCACTCAATTAGTCAATAATAGCTCCCAGCTCACAAGTAGTGACAAGCTCATTTGTTAAACATTTCCCAACAAAACAGAGTGAGACTTAGTGTCTCAAATAAGGCATTTCCTCTACAAGGAGATTTTATACCAGCGTTTGTTTGTGTGTGAACTTTTTTGAAATACCAAAGGCTAGTAGAATTGGCCTGCCACAACACAAGCTGAGACTTTTATGCTTCAGCTTTTTATGCAACTGCTTGCTTAGAGCGCAACCAGTTCAGTCTAGTTAGCCAGCTTCAGGATCATTGAAGCTATACACACGTTGGAGGACAGAAGGTCACAGTTTTTTTCTGCACTCTTAGCACTATGGTTGTTAGGTACGTCAGGTATTGAACCGTAAAAGCGTTTCAAGTTAAAGTTCCTAAAACTTCAGAAACGTTAAAAAAGTGTTTTTGAGACACACGAAAAAATCTTTTATTGTTGTAAAATAATTACATTCATAGTTACTTCGAAAGTGGAGTAACTACTACTCAACTGAAAATCTCAATATAATCTGTATATACATCCTGATCAATCAAACGAGTCTGAACGCGAACGCAATCATAGAATGATTGCTGCAGAGATCGTTTGAAAAAAACAAAAGATGAAAATAGGGGATCACCAAAGACTCTATGATTTCTGTCCATCCATAAAGTCCACAGTGCCCAGTAGCGTACCCATACAAAAAATAAGTCAAAACCCTGTCTAGCTGGATGAAAACCAAACAACCAGAAAAACCTGCCAAAAGTAATAGTAGGAAATCTCGCTCGAAGCCTCTGTCTAATGAGAGCGATGAAATCACAAGTGTGTGGACATTGCCAGAAGATGTGAAGCACAGATTCAGCATAGTAAAGCATCTGTGGCAAACAGCTGGAGCAATATGTCTATGTGCGAGTAACTGGCCAGATGGAAAAATGCCAAGTAGGACTCGCCAAAGGAAAAGCTGTTGCCGAAGAGGGACTTTATAATGCCAAAGGAGACGCAGTCGCTTTCTCCACCACTTTAGTGGGCGATCCATATGCCAAACAGTATTTGTTGTGTGAGAAATCCAAGGCGGAAATAGTAACACTTTATACAGAGATGACACTGTGATATGTGAGAGCTTCAAAGGACGGGCTGAAGAGGAAGAAGAATGTAAAATCCAATCCTCAAGTCTATTCTGAAGTTCCAAACGAGATACCGGCAAGAACGGTTGAAGCATTGCTGAAATCCTATGCCATAAAGGACGATAATGAGCTTCCAAACCGTATTTGCTAGCAGCCATAGAAAAGGATAAAAGAGTGCCATCATCCTGAAGTACATCCGCCACAGAAGAAATGCCTTTGAAAGAGAGAAAATAAGAACGTTTGGGTTCTTGTATAGCCAAAGAAGGGTGGAATACTTTAGACCAATAAATATTCTCAGCCCTCAAAGAATTTCCCGACAAAGAATCCCGGCCATTCCATTCCAAGTGGGATAAAATATGTTTCCAATCAAGAAGCAGACGAGAGACAAAAGGGCAGCCTTTGATCTTGCCTTGGATAGAGCCAAATAGGAAATCCCACTGGGTAGGGTGCCAATGCCCAAAAGCAGAAGTATCAATATGTAATAAAAGAGAGCGGATCATGAAAGCCCAAGGCTGATCTCCTTGCATAAACTGCAACATCATTTTCCCTTTGTGAGCAAGTAGATGCATTTGAATATTGAGAATGTTCAGACCCCCGTGCATCTTTGGAGAATAGAGACGATGCATAGAGAGCAATCTGAGACTTTTCTTGCCATTTTTTGAACACCAGAAAATTTCCATGATAGCAGACATAAAGGAAACCAGATCTGCCTTAGTGAACATGATGAGAGGCAGATAAAATTGTATGTATGCTATCAAAATGGATTGTGTTATTTGCAAACGAACATGTAATGGCCAAGTTGCAAGCTTCCAATATTCAAGTTTTGCCCTCAACTTTGTGAGCACCCAATCAGTTTGTTGAGAACGGGTGAGTCCCCAACACCCCCCCCCTACAGGCTACCACTGAATTGGACATTCTTTATAGTAATATAACGATAAGATAGTTGGTAGCTGGAGCCAGATTCTAGAAACATCGCATACTACATGTAGCACCAGTCTATTAGCGGACATGCGAATTTCACCCTGTGAAGTTTTCGTCCATGTTGCAGCGTGCTGATATTGCGATAAACAATTTCCATCTTAAGTGGTGCGTTCCCCTATCAACTAGATGGCTAAGCATTGTTTTGCTTGGATGCTCGCTTGGGAGAGACTAAAATGAAATCATTTACTCTTCACAAGCAGTTGTAGCTTGAATGAAGAGAATGTGGACTACTTTTTGATTAGCCTTCTCCTTTAGTGCTAGCCTTTGTCACGGCTGAGTCTGTCCTTCAAGTCTGGAGTGCCGACAGAAACTCAGTACGAAGACCTTTGTATAAATGGATGCTCAAGTATGTGTGGGTGTGTGGATTTGTATTTGTGAGAGCATATGTTTATAGTATAGTCTACACCTATTCTTGGGCACTGATGACGTCAGTGGGATGCCATAGTGGTCCCTGCTATGCGTGATGGATTTTATTGTTTCAACCTCACGAGTGACTATCATGAGATTGAAACTGCTCTGTATTGTGTTTTTAGAGGATGTGTTTTGGGCATGTTCTAGGATTCATATAGATATATATATATACAGAGGAGGATAGGAGTAGGCATCGAACAGTAGAAGCAGAATCTCAAAATAGGCACCGTGTGGCGATTTTAGGCCCACCCTTTTTCTGAACAAAAAACAAAACACAAATTACCCCCCTGCGCGGCCTCTTTTCATTTCTTTTTTCCCAGAAAAATCTAACATACCTAAAACGTACCACCAAACATGGGTTTATAAACTTAAAGGGAAAGCGGGTGGCAGTGTTGACCGCTACGAATCTTGTTTTGTTGCAAAAGGCTATGCTCAGCAGCAAGGCATTGATTTTGAGAAAACATTTGTACCCACACTCACATTAAAATTATCAGATTTGTCTTGCAGCCCATCATCTTTGGCAAGTGCATCAACTGTTTATCAAAACCGCTTTCCTTCATGGAGACTTACTTGAGGAGGTGTATGTTACTCAGTCTCCTGGTTTTGAGGTCAAAGGATCTGAAAATAAGTTATGTCGCTCGCATAAAGTCCTTCATGGTTTCAAGCAGGCACCCCGGGCTTGGTATGCCAAGATAATTGCTCATCTTCTAAGACTCAATTTTTAGAGTAGTCCTATGGAGAGCACTGTTTATATCCGCAAGTGTAATGTAGACTTGCTGATTTTAATACTATATGTTGATGATTTGTCTTTGACTAGACCTTATGCTCAGCATATTGCAGCCTATAAAGCTGATTTGCAGCAGTCGTTTGAGATGACAGACTTGTGCCAGCTGGCTTCACTACTATCTTGGCATTCAATTTGCTCATGTTGAGGGGGGGCGTTATGATGAGTTAGTCCAAATACGTTGGACAGCTCTTGCACTGTTTCAGTTTGAGGAGTTTCTACACCTTTGGAACATGGTTCCTGTTTCTCTTTGTATGATCCTAGCTAGCCATTTAATGTCACCCTCTGCCAGCAGGCTGTTGGATGCCTGTTTCCAGTGAGCAGATTCATGCATGGCCCAATACACAGCATTGGCAAGTGGTGAAATGTGTCTTTGGGACTTCTATATAGTCATGGTTTCTCTCTTACCCTGCATGCTCTTACAGACAATGACTGGGCAGGATGTTATGACACTGGAGTGTATCGCATATTGGCAACGGTTTTATGCTCGGCACTTCATGTATATCGTGTTTCAACAAAAAATAGCCTATAGTCGCTACTTCTATCTGTGAATGTGAGTACAGGGTAGCTTTTACAGCTATTGTGGAATGTATCTGGCTCTAGAAACTACTTGCAGATCTTGATGTTAGTCAGATATCTATCTACACTGACAATCGAAGTGCTTTGGCAATTGCACGAAACCTAGTGTTTCATGCTCGGACTAAGCACATTGAGCTTTATTATCATTGTGTGAGAGAAGGATTGTCAGCAGGAGATATTCATTTGTGTTATGTTCATGCACAAGACAGTTTGGCAGATATCTTCACTAAAGCATTACCGCGACCCGAGTTTGAAGCTTTTTGGCTAGCTGTACACTTGATTCATTTGTGACTTGATAGTGCTACCCGTTGAGATTGCCATATCCTTGCTGGACTAACACATGCAACCATAGAATCCATTCCAGGTACGTCTGAGATGTGTTTAGAGTACTTCAGCCACACCGTGGAGGGGGGTTTGTAGCATATATCTACCCTGGTATGGCCTTGTAGGCCAGTTAGTAGTGTTTATTACTAGGGCAGTTAGTGCACGAAGTCACCATATGACAGTTAGGCCTGCCCGAGGGCTGTCCTACAGTAGGCTTTTTAATTATTTTTTAACTTATGTTTTGATACTGTTGGTACTGTATGGCAATATACACTCCTGTGTTTTTCGTAAGCTTCAGATTCCGGCTTCTGCTTCCCAATATACACCATAGTTCTCTTTCAGATCTATGTTATTCTCTTTACTGTTCAGTAGACACATGCAGTTGAGTGGTGTCTTTGTGAAGTGTCTTGTGATCTCAGGGTAAATCTTCCGCTACTGTGAGGAAGTTGGCCTATAGCAAGCTACTATGCTATGTTTTCCAACATATATTTGGATCCGTGCAATCAAGAGCTTGGCCCTCGTAGATTCCCGAAAGTTGTTTTGCTGCCAGCCTAGGATCTATAGTTGTCTCAGAATTTAGAGTCAGGGCTGCTTCTGTTTCACAAATCCTTTGTAGCACATGCATGAAAGTGCAGGAAACCTGGAGTTTTTTTAAATGGCAGCTGTGTCATAGTTACAGGACAATAACTGATATTGTAAACGTGATAGACTTTTGGCTTAATATATCAAATGAAGTTACCTCAAAATGCTGCTCATATTTGTGGCTAATTTTTTATTTTGTTGTTAATCATGGTAGGTGGCATCAGATCAAGTACACTCTCAAGCTGAGAAAACAGGTAAGATCTCTCATACTCTAATTTTGTTTCTTGTGGACTCTCTTTTCGAAGAGTCACTCAATCTTTTTAAGAGAATATCCTCCCTTCAAAGTACAGGAGTTTTCCTTTGTCCAATGTAAGAGGACAATAATTTGAAAAAGCCTCATAATCAGAGGAAAACGTGGGTGTAGAGGATGAAAACATCAATTCTGGGACAAGCAAGCTCTGTAATTTCTTATCAGGCTCAATTACTTATATTGATTTTCTTACATCTGCTGCTGAAATCTGACCAATTGTCGCTTGTATTTTGGGGTTTCAACCAAGCCAGCTCTGAATCCAAATGAATGGCTTCACTTCAAGCTACAGGAAACAAAGAAAGTTAGTCCCAATACAAAAATATTCAGGTAAGGTGAGGTTTTGTTTTGTGATTTACTGGGAGAAATGCATTCTTTTGTAAAATGGTAAAGTTTACAATCTACACTACTGGGATTCTACAAATATGAATCTGCAGTGAAAGTTTAAATCCATCTTTGTCATTCTTTTCAGGTTCACGTTTGATGATGATGAGAAGTTTGGGATGGATGTGGCCTCTTGTTTGCTTACCAGGTTTTTATCCACGAATGTCTTGATACCCATTTGTCTAATGTGAAATTTTGCAATTTGGTATTGTCCTTGTAGTTTGTGTTTATTCTTTTTCCCTTACAAAGTATTGTAGCACGTTAACTTTGTATAGATGGTATTAGTATGACCATCTGCATGCATACATATAGGCATACCCAGCACGTGTGCACTGGCATTCACTTGCAAGATTGGGAAAAAGCAAGGAGAAAGGGGAGAACTTTGGAAATATGTGGCTGATAAGATGTTTTGGATGTCTCTTTTGTATCCAGGGCTCAAATTGGCACAAAAGCTGATGGAAAACCAAATTATGTCATTAGACCGTGAGATCTCTCTCTCTCTCTCTCTCTCTCTCCTCTCTCTCTCTCCCCCCCCCCCCCTAAAAAAAAAAAAAACCCACCTGCCTCCACCCTTCCCCGGTCCCTCCTTTCCTTTGCAGCACTTGTCGTGATGCAGGGGAGATAACCATTGGAAGGTCTTTTGTATCTCCCTGCACATAAAGGAAGACAGAGAGACATACACAGACCGAAGAGTCTTATTTTATGTGCAGACATTAGTCTAAGACAGAGAGACGTATACAGACCGAAGAGTCTTATTTTATGTGCAGACATTAGTCTTACTTTGTGTCATGTTATAATGTGGACCATATGCAGATCTTCCCCCTTCCAAAAAAGAGGGGAAGGAAGAATCCCTTTTTATCTCTTGCAATTTTTATCACTCTCAATGATTTCATGTATGGAGAGGCTGTCTAGTACACGGCATTTTCTGATGTAAGATATAAATGCCAACCAACACATATATGCCAAGTTCCTCTTCCTAGACACATGATCCTTTTCCTTTGTTGTTTCCCTGCACATGATTCTTAGCATACCTGTCTTCTTCCTGCCTCATATATCCTCTCCCGATGTCCTTGTTATGCATAAAAGAGTGAACGTGTAATTTTAGTTTGCATTGCTTGTGTTTAAAAACATGCAGAAGATAATCTACTAAGTCAAAGGTTTTTTACCTTTGGCAAATCTGATATTTCTAAACTTTTTCCAGGTACACTCCAATCTCACCACCAGATTCAAAAGGTTATTTTGATCTGATGGTCAAGGTAAAAAAGGCTCTTTCATCACAACAATACTGCAATTTTCAAGTTTTTTTTGTAAGACAGGCCACATCGTAGCAGCTGCTATTAGCAGGACAATTTCCAGTTTTTTTTCCAGATTGTGAGGAAAGACATGTTTTTGTTCTTTTATGTACTTGAGATTGTCGGATACTATGTCGAGTTGGGATGTGATGGACTAAAGGACATGTATCACTGCCAAACACTAAATTCCCTCTTTTTGGCTCTCCACTCGGGTATACGTAGGCCATTGGGATAGTAGATCTAAGAGAGATTGAGTGGGTTGGATTTTGAGAGGCTATCCTTTGGGGTGATCTCACATGTGATCTGAGGAAAGACATGCGTACCAAATGATATCATACTTGCGGAGTTCAGTGAGAACCCACTCACAGATGTCTCCTTTCAGATCATTAGATATCTCAACAGGGCTAGACAGTTTGGTTTGATTGATGAGGGTTGACATAGATTAACGTGGAGGGGTCCATGCAGCCTGCAGTTGACAGGGGTTGAGAAGTGTTGGTACGGTGGGCCACTAGAAGGCTAATCCTAGGTCGATACCAATGTTTGTTTGACTAGCGTATCCTAGACATGAGCCGAATGATTGACTACCAGCATTGAACCTGTGTATGGACGGGGAGCCCGACAACAATTGGTCACAAATTTTCTCTTCAGTAGAAAGAAAGAGAGTCTATTAGTGTCTACGAAAGACCAAAGGGTCTACGAGACTGAAATAAAAACTAGATACAATCAAAGTTAAGGGGTGGGCCTGTACCCAAAGTTGATGTCTGTGATGAGAAAAATTAAATATATTGGGCTCTCTATGAGAGAGAGAGAGAGAGAGAGAGAGAGAGAGAGAGAGAGATTAATGTCTGCAAGAGGCCTCGCGGGCCTATGGGACAAAGTATGAAATCAAGTAACTCATACAGACCAGCGTGGGCCGGGGCAAAGGGCTCACGAAGGCCCTTGCTGAGTACTAAAATGCTATACTAGTACAAAATAGCAAAAAAGTAGCAAAATAGCATGAGGGTGGCATGAAAAAATCAAGTTTTCAGAGCTAGTCCCAAGTGCATGAACTGGCTCCACGTATCTAGGCTCCATGGTGGCTCTCTGATGAGATGCAAAGAGCTCACGTATTTGCATCTGTCGGGCTATCTCTTGTGGTGGTGGAGTGCATGGTCTCCTCGATCTATTGATCCGATGGGCTATGTCTGAATTGCACAACAATCCATTTGTTTTCTCATCCAAGCCATTACATTGGGGATAGTATGGCATGGACATGCTATGATTTATCTTTCGCTTATGTACCACATATTCAATTAGTTCATTTCTAAAAGAGGTTTCTCCATCATTGAGAATTTCCATAGGAAAACCAAAGCGTGAATAAATTTGGTCAAAGAGAAAATTTGCAACTGTGCTAGCCTTGCTATTGACTATCGCCTTGGCCTTTGCCCATCGAGTTGCATTATTTGTCACTACAAATAAATAATTCTTGCGCCGAGATTAGCAAGGGAGTGGTGCCACAAAGTCCAACCCCCACCTCTCAAAAGATCCATATGCTGGAATAGGCTTCAAGGGCCCAGGGATTACTTGTCACCTTCCAAACTTTTGGTATACTCTCTCCATACTGTAACACTTCGACACCATTCATATACATCCCTTGCCTTGGTCGATCTCCCTTGAGGAGAGTTGATATAGGTCGAACCTCGATCGTGTGTGCTTAGGTTGCCTGTCGCGTCGTGTACAGTCTTTGTGTCCCTTGTCTAGCAGTGCTATGTTGGCGCTTTCCACTGATCCATATATCTCTCATGTCGGCTAGCTCCTCCTCTACCCCAGAGTGTCCTGGAGCTGAGTCAAATGCATAGAAATCTGTGACCTATCTCTGCACTCGGTCTACCTCAGTATCTTGTGGTGCGGTGGTCTGATCCTGCTGCTCTCTTATATGTCGTAGTAGCGTCTCTCTGTGTCGTCGCATCTCCATCAGGTAGAGCCCAATACAGACATGGTCTTGGAAGTGGATCAGTCGTGAGAATGGGCCAAAGCCGTGCCCCTCGTGTAAAAGGTAGTGGTAGCGCCCTTGGATGAATAGACACAAAGAAAGTGCTCCTCTGTCTCGACCGTCCCCATTGTGCACAACTTGCAAGTCCGTTGCTCTCTGGGTATGCTTGCGGCTCTCCCTGCCTCGACCCTCAATTGATGGGATGAGACCTGCATCTGTCCGATGGCAATCCTCAGCGCGTGTGAGACTCCTCTCTCCTCGAGATACTGAGGTCTGATGATGAGCCCATCCTCTGATACTCTCAGAAAATGGTCATAGTAGAGTTGGGTCTTGGTGGGGAACTCCTGGTCTGCCCCCCAAGTGCGAGATGTGTGGAGATGGAGGAGATCTAACTGTATGACTCGGTTAATCTCATCCCGTGGGATTAACTCAGGCGGTGCATCCATGCTATACTGAAACGGGGGAAGCCGATCCATCTGAATGCCGTGACTGGCAAACCATGCGGTGATGCGTGCATACCATGCTGTACCTACCCCACTCTCTGATTGGCCAGCATATGGCCAATCATGAGAGTAGTTCCCAGTATCCATGGGGTCACCTGCCTTGTGTATTGGTACAATGGTGGTGGTACTCCGTGAGGGTGGGAAGCCGTGACATATGGCGTGGTTGAACATATGTGCTAGGACCGGAGCCAAAACCTCCTGTCCATGATCAAAATGCTCTGTTCGCAGCCCCTCATGGTCCTGTGCTCTCCGGTTACGAAGCCGCGGTTACGAAGCCGACTGAGTGCAGCCTGCACATTCTGTGCAGTGAACAAGTGGCAAGTGGTGGGCCTAGGCATAGTGGACATATCAGGTGGTGCCTACATCAGAACATCATAAAGAGAGCATGCATAAATGTGCCAAACACCTGGGTCTGTGATGGGGATAGGTGGCTTCCCCTCCGATAGAAGCCCCCAGCCAATGGTGGGATCCCCCCCCTCGAAATGAACTGATCACCTCATCCATTCTGTGGGTGAGGAAGGCCTGCCGTTTACAGCATGTTAGTCGCCGTGAGATCCGCTGTGCCTCGGGTAATGTTCTCCTCTACCTCCTGAATCAGAGAGATGAGAGCTCACCTCACACTGGCTCAGTTTGCAGCTCTGCTCTTCTTGTTCTCCTCTACCTCCTGAATCAGAGAGATGAGAGCTCACCTCACACATGAGCCAGCCATGAGCCACACAGGAGGTAGAGGAGAACAAGAAGAGCTGCAAACTGAGCTCATAGACTCGAGTCTATCCGACTCTAGAGATAACTGGCAGAGAGGAGAAGGACCTTGTGGTAAGATCAGAGGACCCCACCATTGGTGGGACTCTAGATCTCTCTTTTGTATTGTGTCCATAGCTTTGGACGGAAATATAGTATTATGGTGGTTTCTCTATCTGGCTAATTCATTGTTTATTGATGAGTTTGCACACCTATGCTATGCACATAAGTTTAAGAAGTTTGTGATTCCACACCCCACACCACATTGTGTGAGCTCCTGGGCTATTCTTTCAGTCTTTCGCTGTGCGTACCCTCTGTTGGTCGATTTCTAACATGGTATCAGAGCCCAGTAGGAGGCTCACAGGTGTGGGAGCCTGAAGGTAGGGATAGGGACCTTGCTGAAGGACGACCCTGATTCAGAAGCTCTTGGGAATCGACTTCCCCTACTGGAAGATAGTGCCCTTGCGCGAAGGAGGGTGAGGGATCAATTGGCATCAGTTGGCTAGAAGGTGGACTTGTGCCATTGGCCTTGATGGTATTGTGGAGGCTGCCTTGGAGTTTCAAAAACTTTATAACGACTATGACGGTAGGATTGAGGACCAAACCTCTGAATTTTGAGAAGTTGGGTCCATTATTGCTACAGGAAGAAGCTAGGGATAAGCTCTACAACAACGACAAAGATGACAAGGCATTGCTGGCAAAGGGAAGGGCAAGCCAAAAGGTGGCAAGTCCAAGAAAGACGACTCTGATGACGAGGACATTCCAAGAGGAAGCAGTAGAAGAAGTGCTTCTATTGTGACACGCCAGGTCATTTTGCGAAGGAATGCAGAAAGAAGGCGGCGGATCAGAAAAACAAAAGGAAGGAGTCCGACTCAGATTCAAAGGGTGACACAAAAGACAAAGCAAATGTGGTAATCAAAGAGTTGTTCTTGGTGACATCTTTGTTTGTTAGTGAGGTCAGATATGCCGACCTAGAAACCACTGTGATGATGTCTGACATTGAGATGTGGGTCGACGAGGAGTCAGAGGCTTTTGTGAAGCATGGAGTGCTTGGAATCTTCCAGGTGCATCGCTGTTGATACTGACACGAGGGTGGATTCCATGGAGTGCCATGGGGTTTCATGTTCAGATGGATGATGTACTTTAGAAGAAGACAATACAGGATTACACATGCTATGTGCCTCGATGAGGTGCATGGTTTGCTTTTAGGGCAAGCACACAGGCAGTACGATGATCTGGTATGTACTTGATGTTCTTCATTTTAGCCTTTATAGCATGCTGTGGAGAGGCTCTGCTCTTCATTTGTCTCAGGTTATGCGAGATTGGAAGAAATTGGCCTTATTCAAAGGCAGAAGGGGAAGTGTGGGTGCTTCTTCAAATCTCGGACACAGATTGCTAGAAGGTGATGGACAAGGAGTATTGGAAGCCAGAACAGTACCTGCTTGAGAACTCAGTAAGAGTTCGTGGTCTAGGTTATTTGGAAATATTCATTGGTTGCGGACCTAGCCAAAGGAAGGACGGGTTGAAATAGACCCTCAGAACATCGTGCCTAGAAGACTCCAAGTTGTTCACTCATTATGAGTGGGACAACTGGAAGATCGTGGCGGCTGGGTTGCTTGAGTTTGATGGCGGGAACGTGCTGAAGGTGGTGGTGCCTGCATGAGAAGAGATAGCATAAATTGTTTGCTGCGCATCCCAATAGATCTCCTCCTCGTCCACAGAACATCACCATTTGCATCCTCTCGCGCAAGAAAAGGCATAGCAACCTGATGCTCCACATGAAAGATTTTAGGCCAACGGCCTTGCATGTTACATGTGGGTCTTCATTAGCACCACCGGGATCAAAGGGGAAATTAGCCCCCTTCGTGGCTACAACATCTGGAGCTTCTTCCACGATTTGTGCACCCTTTGAATCATCATGAGTGGCATTCAAAGTCTCAGAAGCATCCATTAAATCCTCATCATCCAATATCTCAATAATCATGTTGAGTTTTGCAATATCACTGTTACACATTTTGCAAACTTCCCGATGCTCAAGAGTCTACTTCTCACCACACTTTAAGCATAAGTTTGCCCTCTTTTTGCTGTCCATAATAGCCTTGGTGTGTTGTTTAAATTCTGAATTTTCATGTCCAACACTTGGCTTTAGCTCCTAGCTTAGCATCAAATGACGTGTATGGCTTAGCATATGGTATCTTGTTGCCTATAACTGTGGGAAACCTCGGAAATGGTGCTGCTGCTGATTTTCTTTCATTTCAATCAGTCACCTTAGGCTTCTCCTCAGCCTCATTTGCATTCCCATATGCGCTGCCTGCTGTCATCTTATACTTGCTGGCATATTTGGGCTCTATTACCTCTACCAATTGGGCTGCACGCTCAATTGTTGAGGGTTATGTGCCTTCACATCTGCTGCGAGAGAGGGACTCAATCCCTGGATGGAATGCAGCAACCTCCCTCTCTTAGCAGATACCTCCTGTACAAACAAGGAAAGTCTCCAAAAATGCTGCAAGTAATCTTGGACAATACCGGTTTGCGATAATGAATAGAATTCAGCCAGATATTGCTCCAGTATGAGCGGGGATACAAATGTGGTGATCATCAACTCCTTGAACTCTTTCCATGTGGCTGGCCTCTGAGGTGAGTCCCTCATATAACGCCACCAAGTATGTGCATAGTCCTGTATGTGCATACTTGCAAAGATTATGCGATCCTCATCCTGCTTTGGGTAGAAGCGGAAATAATCTTCCAACTTTGTAAGCCACTCCTCCAGCTCATTAAGTGTGCGAGTGTCCCCTTTGAACTTATGCACTATGAGTTTGTCCTTGATCTGGTTGCATAATTCTTGTGTGTGTAACCTTCAGAAGTGCGGGCATCATCACGTTTGAGGTTCACATAATCGGAGAAGGACATCTCAAGTTTGATGGCCTCAAGTAGGGCCTTATACGAGCGCAAAGAATTTGCCAGCATGTCATCAAAAGTGGCTTGCTGCCCACCACCAGCCCCCTGTTGCGTCTCACACGTCGTCGTTGCTCCTATCGTCCTTCCGTTGCCAGCCACGCCATGCCCCGCCCTGTCGTTCCCTCCGTCGCCTTCGTCGTGCTGCTGTTGCCCATCCCGCCTGCAAAGGAAAAAAACCTTAATGCATTTTTTGTGCCACAAAGCACCTTCTTGCAGGATGTCAAGCCATCTTTTGGCTCACAGCTTTCTGCATCTATGTAGGCTGAGCCATCTCTTTTGGGCTGACCTGTTGATGTGCATCCGGTTAGTGCTCCTTTCACCGCACTGGCGAGTATGCTTGGAGCTGGCTTGCGTTTATATGGCCGCCCACACCCCTGGGAGAGAGCTCAGTCCTCTTCTCAGCCCTTTGGTATGCCATCACTTCGGAGAGATGCATTTGGCAGAGAGACCCAGCTCGGGGTTCATGCACCTATCACTCCGTTAGCGAGCACATATAACCAGGCGCAGCTAGTGCATCAGATGGCATCAGCTACTACGCAGTAGGGGGTGGATGGGGACTTATGTAGTCCCTCCACATTTTCCTCCTAAAGGACCTCTACTTGGCCCTTTTTCCCCTTCATTACACCCAGAGAGGAAATAACATGCAAACTTAGCTCCATAAGGGAGGTACAAAATGAATCGCGTGTACTCCTAAGATTTGGAGCCTACGCACACATCAGAGAAGGCTATGGGGATAGCAAAAACCATATGAAAGTTCTGTTGTAGCAGCGAGCCAAAAAGATAGGAAGCTACTTAAAAGAAGTTTTGGAACACCACAACAAGGTACTAGGACTAACACAAGCTAGCCCAACAAGTACTCGCTACATAGCAAGTTTGTTCATTGGATGTAAGGATCACTTTTTGTTACTGGTAATTGCTAGTCCCATAGGTCTTGAAGGGTCCCACGCGGACTTTAATACAGTCACATCATATCATCTCTCTCTCTCTCTCTCTCTCTCTCTCTCTCTCTCCGAGATCAGAGGTTGATACCATTGCCTTTTCAGAGATGTCTTTGACTCCCTACCCAGTTTCCTATCCCACCTAGCCCAGAGATGCTTGGCAGCCTTCATTCATGAGGCCGTATGACATAGGGAGCGGTTGCTCAGAGCATGTAGGGGAGATCATGACACTTATCCAGATTTCACCTAGAGCATGATCACCGGGTTTTTCCAACTAGATAGTTTTGACCAGCAGGACTCACGGAGATGGCGACCGCGAGGAGCTGAGCTAGAGTCAGAGACATGCCAGACTCGCTAGCTCACTGAGGCACAGATCACGCTAGGGGACCGCTTCCATGCTTACTAGACCAGATGCACGACCCACAGGAGTGACTGTGGCACTTGTTTGCCGTAGGGCTACGGCCAGGAGACTTCAGCGAGCTGTACATGCTGACCGTCGCTAGCGCCCTATAACAGTGCTTTTGCAGCCTCACACACCGACGCCCCCTCCTAGGGTTGGCACTCTCACTGGCTCCCACTCAGAGAGTTTTGCCCTTCTATGTACCGACGTGGTTATGGGCAGGGTTATGGATTTTGTATTTGCCTTGGGTGTTGATGTGCGTTTAGTGGCTCACCCATTATTTCATTGTATCATCTTCTTTTAGCCTCATAGACCCTTTTTGGTCTTCTAAAGACTTGTAATAGTCTGTCTGTCTGTCTGTCTGTCTCTCTCTCATTCATGAGGCAGTCAGACACCAAGAGTGCCTACTTAGATCACAGAGACAGGAGCAGAGCACTTTGGTAGACTCTTCTCAGACTGTGATCATTGAGTTTTTCCATCCGTGCTATACCGACTCTCACCCACAAAGTCGTGACCCAGAGCTTGCGACGCAACAAATCTGGTAGAGAACAGATGCAATGAACAGATGCAATGTGCATAGATTACACGTGGGGACATCCCCTCCTTGCTTAGAGTTGGAGCGCGACCGACAGGGGTCACCGTATCCCTTGTCAGACGTAGAGCTATGGGTAAGAGACCGCACAGGATTGCGTCCACAAAGCAGCCGGCAACATTCTATCTCTGACTTCATGCTACCATTCCCTCCATTTTCATGACGGGGGAGGGAGGGGGGGCTGTAGCCTCGATACTGGATCAGATTTCACTTTGTACTTTGTCGACATATGATATGATACAATGATGGAGATGATATCCGATATTGATGTTTATGATGGTATCACTGATGTTATTATGGCTATGTAGCAGTTAGCATTTAGCATGGGTGTTGATGCTCATTTAGTAGCTCCACCTTGCAGCTTGTTTGTATCAGGTTTCTCATTGTCTCATAGACCCATATGTCTTCCTTAGACTTTAATAAACTTTCTTTCGTTCTTTCTTCCCTAGATTTCTCAAGTGTGGCAAAAACACCCATATGATGGGATGATTAAGGAAAAAATGTTTCGTAGGATGCTATGTGTGATTTCTCACTTCATTAAAGTCAGTTTTTAAATAGAGAAGCTGAAGGCTGATTTGTATCTTTTACGTATGAAGCAAAAGAATAGGCTGTGATGCAACTTCAGCTTGAATTTTGAAGCTTTAAAATACGAAGGCCCTTCATTTTTTGCAATGTCCAGGGACTATTCTCGGTCTTTTCTTGCCTTTGTAAAAATGTTTTGGACTGTGCTAACCAAATCCATTGAATGATTCTATCTTAGACTCAGAAGGTTCAAGGATTGTGAAAAAGTAAAGTTTGAAGTGTCAAAGACAAGTACTGCAAGGCGTTTAATTGGGAAGTTCCCTAATCAATATATGCTCAAGGTCTCTTTGAGAAACTTAGCATAATATGCCTTTCTCGTAAGACTTGAAACTATGCAAATGTGTTTTTATAGATATATATTGACCAAAACAACACAAGTATTCCCTGCCCAACTAACCATGATCATTTGAGTTGTAACAAAGCTGACTTGGCCCCTAAAGTTTCACCACTTTTCACAATAGGTGCATTATTAGCAGTCGAACAATTATCACCGTTGATGGGTTTTCAAGTTATCATGATTATTCCTAGTTAGAACTGCTGCGAAGCCAGATTTGGTCCCAATAGTTGTAGGAGTGGCAGAGCAGAGGATTGAGGAGGATCCTTCAAAGAGTTGATACAGTCTTTTCAACAAACATTTCTTTATTACTTTTGTGCATTCTTAACATTTCACAGGGCCTCTATAGCAAGCTGTTTTCTCCTACTTTAATACAGTGGCATCCTCACCTGCTGCAATATGTAACCCCCCATACCTCCCACCCCTCGCCCCTCCTTTCCGCCGCCCGGCTCCCTGAAACAAATCCTGTACCCTTGCCCTTTTCTTTTTATAATCGGTCTTCTTTGTGTGTGTGTGTGTGTGGGTGTAAGTACAATGTGTGAGTTAAGCAAAAATCATTCTTGGAGTTTTACTGCCTCTGGTTTTGAAATTTGTATGCGGGGTGGTGATCAACAAACTGTTTCCTTGCCATACTTTTCTGTTTTGTTATATACAGGAGCATTTATAGAAGCACTGAAATAAGTTCACCTATGCATTTGTTGCCACAATACTGTGAGAGTTTCACCTAGGTTGGTTGGTTGTTTTTTTGCAGGTCTATCCTGAAGGTAAAATGAGTCAACATATTGGAAATCTTAAACCTGGCGACACATTGGAAGTCAAAGGGTAGAATGCTTTATAAATCCAGAGCTTGTCCTTTTATTCTTTTTGGCCTTTTATTATGTTTGAACCTGGACTCTTACCATTGCCTACCCAGTGACCTGTAGTACATGATTAATTTTTGCTGTGCATAAATTAGCAATATCTTAGTTCTGCTTCTTGCAAAGATGGAGATCCTCCACTCTGCATGCCTCTGCAAATCAGGCAATTAAATCTGTGTTGCTGCTCTTGAACCAGTCTTCCCTAGTGCCAACACATCTTATAAGCAAGCTGTAATCTCTGCAAAATATATTACGCTACTTTCGAAGCAAGAATTTATGAAGTACTGCTTGAAGAATGCTGGGTGATGGGGAGTAGGAGTTTAGAAACCAGGTGCAGGTCAACATACTGATTCCATTTTCATGCAGGCCAATTTCGAAGCTTCCATATAAGCCCAACATGAAGAAATACATTGGTATGGTAAGCTTTTTCTTCCCCTTGTTTGGCCTCGTTTGGTAGTTTTGTGTTAGTGCATTCAAACACTAGAGGATAATTTCCTACAACGAGATGGTGTTTCTTTTTTCTAGATAAATTCTTTTCTTCATGTCGAGAGAAATGAAGCCTAATGCATAGGATATTAGATGCGAACTATTGGGATTGGTTTGCTTGTGGATTGGCATATTGTTCAAAATTTGGAAGCCTTGCTTATTAAATAGTATTCTTTTCTACTATTAGCTTTGTTTCATGTTCAACCCCAAAGAACAAATACCCTCCCCTGCCCCCCCTCTTTTTCCTTCTCTCTCTCTCTCTCTCTCTCTCTCTCTCTCTCTCTTTCCTTTCTTACCTTCATTTTCAAGGAAAATTTTCAATTTGGTAGATTTGATATATCCTAGTTTTATTTATTTATTATTATTTTTTTTCCGAAAAAACAGTGCTGATTATATTACTTCGAGAAAACAAGAATACATGGGGTCAGTTTTGCAGCTGATGGGGCTGCATTCACAAATCGGACGCAGCCCTAAGAGGAGATATATCCTAGTTTTATGAATGTACATATTTAATTTTATTTGTGTACAGATTGCTGGAGGGACTGGAATAACTCCAATGTTGCAGATTATAGATGCAATTCTTAGTAACAAAGACGACAATACAAAAGTAAGTGATATGCCGTGTCATTTGTCTTTTTATTGCACCAGATGTTCTTGTTCCAAAAAACTTTTACAATTTCTTTGATTGTGGATTTTGAGCAGGTGTGTTTGATATATGCGAATATGTCTCCTGATGATATCCTTCTCAAAGAGAAACTTGATGCTTTGGCTGCCGAGCATCCAAATTTCAAGGTTATCATCTACTTTGGCTTTTTGCATGTACTTTCACTACACTGATGATGCCCGATGCCCCTTGTACAAAGTTGCATGTACTGCAGTTGGTACATTCACACAAAATTGCACAGTAAGAGTAACACACAAATTAACAAGCAGTCAGACATTTACACAGATTAATGCGTGCCAACAGATTCTGATTTATAGTTATGATCCCAGATGTGTGTGCAGAAGCGCCCATGTGGGTGCAAACTAAACCAGATGCATGCCCCATAAGCGTGGCTGTGGCACTTGTTCACTCAAGGGTACAGAAGCACCTGTGTGTGTGCAGATAGTTGCAATTCTCTCCTGTTATCGTGATACTGATCAATGGGAGCAAAAACCAATCCAGATATAAATTCTGATCATTGTGTTCTCTAAAAAATGAGACATGTTATAACTGTGCAAGTGAAACCGGCCTCTAGGCCAACAAGAGGGTGGTAATAGACAACTAATCAGCCAATGCTTTCACATTAATAATACTCAGCAAATATTTCAAATATAAATCGGGAGCTTGAGTGCTCTTGCTCAAGAACAAGGACACAGATTGGCCCCAAACCCTTGGTGCCCCTTTCGGTATTTTGCAATTACTTGGAAGAACCTGGAAAGGATTACATAGTAGTCACAAATCCTCTTGCATCCAGAGCAGTCCACATTCCACTAGGCATGAATGCCCCTTTGCCTCAGCCCTGCTGGGCTTTGCCTTCATCAAGCATACAATAAGCATCCAGATCTGTCCCAGGCACTTGCATAAAATCCCGGAACTGCTTCTTCCGTCTATACATGCAATCATTCCGTTCATAGCCATAATGTGCCTTCCATATAGCAGTTGAGTCCGTACCAGCACTAGAAGTCCTAGAAGTCTGTATAGACGCATAAATCTGTACGTAATTCCTTTCTTCCAGTCTCACCAAATCCCGCCGTCAAAAGAGTGCGCGCTTACGTGATTTTTCTAGTTCCTTCCATTGGCAACCTTGCCAAACTCATCCCAGCCATGGGGAATCCCACGTGGCATCCGCTTCTTCTAAGGGTCCTTGGCCCCCTCTTTGGACCAATTCACAAATTCATACCCACATCCTATGGCCTTACCCACTTATTGTTCCAAGGTCCTGCCCACATGCAAGTTCAAAAACTTGCGCCCTCGTACATACCCCTCTCTTGAAACATGGCAAGCGACCTGTGATTGTTCAGAGCCTAAGATAGCAATCCATATACGCTGTAAAAACTATCTTATAGTGACTAGTACACTTATCATAGAAGTCCCAAGGCGGATATACTGTTAGCAAGCAGTACCTCTGGTGAACATAAAATGTCACCAAGCGACCTCTAGATATCTGAGCCTATCTGTTTCAAAGTAACGGAGGTACTATCCCTCTGTTGAGCATCATGCAATGCTCTAGGCCTACGCTCTGTTGAGTCTGACAGTAAAGTTGGCCCAAGGTGAAAAGCTTCCAGGTAGAGTTGTAACATATGAGGTGTATCTGCCACATCACCCTCTTCTAGCCACTTGCATGCAATGGTGAATAATTCTGAAATTTCACCAAGTAACGACAGGAAACTCTACTTCTGACCTTCCTTTCCTTATGTGCCAAAATCTGCTCTGGAACTAGGATCTCATCTAGTTCCTTCAGTTAACCAGAAAGTTGCTTTGAAACTAGAAGAAGTCCCTTCAGTTAATTGCTCAAAGCAAAGTAACCTTCTTTCTAAAGAAGATGAAACTCTTCTTCGAAAGTTCCATAGGAAATTTGTCATTTCTTATATGGACAAATGTTTCAATAACTTTGTTTTAATAATGCCAAGGATTTTTACAAGGCTGCTCGTCCTCGTGAATTGTTTTGGATGAGAACCTTACACTCTTTCTTCCCAAGAGGTTTTAATTTGGAAGGAAAATCAACTCTTCGTAAAAATAAAAGAACCTCTAAAAAGAACCCTTTGATGTGGAGAACTCATATCAAGCCCTTTAACATTCCTCTTTACCAACATAGTCATACACCTAACATCGTAAGGAAACCTAAAGTTATGTTACAGGGTTGTCCTAGCTCTCCTGCAATCTCACATGTTGTGTGTGAGTTGCCTTCCTCACTTCCTCTTCCTCCACTTCCTCCTTTAGTTCCTTTAACTTCCTCAGTTCCAAGAGTTTTTGCTTCTCGAGACTATAAAAGAAGACTACTCTACCTAGATAGATTAATGTCTCTGGTCTTTTTTCAATAAAAGTTTTTGAAAAATCTAATGTCAAAGTTCTTTTTAAACTTCAATACTCCTTGGAAAACTTCTCTTTTGAGGATTTGAATCTAAATAAGCTCCATTATATACAACTTAAAACTTCATTGGATTGCTTCTTAAAAGTAAAAGCTTCCTTTCAAAGCAAAGAAGTCTATCTAAATAAGGAACTCTTGATTTGTATTTTTACTTCTCCCTCACTTGACAAGATAGGCTTAAACTCAATTTCGAAGTCCCCTGAAGTAATGGATTCTCTCCCTCATTTTGTGAGAAGAATTTGGAAGCATCCAGTAGTAGCTTGAAGTATGTAAAAACTTTAGGACAAAAGGCTTTCAACTAGCTTTCAACTATGGAGAGATAGGTAAAAGGCTTTCACAGCAAACAAAATCTTCTATCCTTAGAGAACCTTGTTGTTGTAAAAGTAAGAGATTCCAAAGTTTAATTGATGCTGATTTAGGATATGTAGTCACAGCTAATACCTCAATTTTTCTTTCTAGTAACTTAAGAGACCTTTTCATGAAAGGCACGAAATTTCGATAGTACTCTTTTAAAGAGTCTTGCCTT
The DNA here is from genome assembly GCF_047967505.1 of Dipteris shenzhenensis. Classification (NCBI taxonomy): domain Eukaryota; kingdom Viridiplantae; phylum Streptophyta; class Polypodiopsida; order Gleicheniales; family Dipteridaceae; genus Dipteris; species Dipteris shenzhenensis. Next base: position 22,001,123 of record NC_141620.1, read on the forward strand.
TTAAAAGCTATTGATAAGGGAATCTCAAAGTTTGTGTTTAAAATATCTTATCAGAATGGAAAGAGAAGAATTTGAAGAAAGTTGCTTTGAAACTAGAAGAAGTCCCTTCGGTTAATTGCTCAAAGCAAAGTAACCATCTTTCTAAAGAAGATGAAACTCTTCTTCGAAAATTCCATAGGAATTTTGTCATTTCTTTTATGGACCCAAAACTTACGCCCTTGCCTTAGTTTCTCAAAAGGATTTGATCTCAAAACATCAGAGTTTTTGTAAGTCTTTTGGGTTTGTTTGCAATCTAAGTATACCTTTTCTTTGTGCTGCTTGGAAGTTTCATAAAACTCAAAAAAGCCAAGATTTATTGTAGTTACTTGTAAGACTACTTTGATGGATGTCTCTAAATGGCTAAGCTATTGCTTCAAAGCCATGTTGCCTAGTGTCCATGAACTTTGGAGGGACTTATTAAAAGAGGTAGATGTCCCCTCGCACTCAAGCTGGATTTTAAATGACTCTATAGGAGTGATTCTGTTGTAAAATTTTTTTAATTCCTCTCGAAGCATTCTGGAAAAAGAGTCTCCTCTTCTCCTTTCAAGTCTTCTCGAGCTAGAAGACTTGAAGTTTAGAATACAAAAGCTAGTGGCTGAAGTTTTCAATATGAGATTTGACAAAGATAGATGCAAAGTGCTAAAAGTTGAGAAAACAGCCTTATGCTTTGACTTTTTGTGGCTAAAAACTGTCTCTGAAGAGGCAGTGGTAGCGACCGCGGATCTCGTAGTACACTGGGCACCTAAAAATAAAATGGTCCTCCGACTCGACCTCCTGACAATTGCACAATATGCATAAGCAATGCTCCCTAGGAATCCCCTCTGCTCTGCCGCTCTCTATGCGGAGGTGGTGTGATGATACCCGAAACTGTCCGATGGAGATCCGTAGTGAGTGAGGCATATGAACCTCAGTGTACCCCGGTGGTGTGATGAATCCCTCCTCCAATAGACACACCGATTACTCAGTCACCTACAAAAAAGGTTGATGAAGAAGAGCAAGAATTGCTAGAAGCACCTCGAGAAGAGCAACAACACCTCAGATGGTCTACCAGGGAAAGCAGATCACCAGCCAGATTAACATATGCTAAAAAAGGCAAAGCAATTTAGGTTGAAACTACCAATTATGCTCTTATGACTACCATCGTGGCTACATAATAGCTAGTGTACTTCAAAGATGGTTGACAAGCCATAATGGCAAACTATGAATGAAGAAATGGAAGCTTTGTACAAGAATAATACTTGGGAATTATGCAACCTTTCACTAAGAAAGAAGGCCATAGCAAACAAATGGGTTTACAAAGTGAAGTATAATCCAAATGGAAGCATTGAAAGATACAAAGCCAGACTAGTTGCAAAAGGAAGACAGTAATCTCTGTGTAGTTGCAGGAGATCCTCTCGAATGACCTGGTTGGTCTGTGGCCCGATCGGGATGGTGGGTGGGAGTATCAGAGGGGCATCTAAAGTATACTGAAAAGGAGGTATCCTATCGATGTGGAACCCTAGTCTCATAAACCATGTGTGAGTCCGTGCATACTAGCATCGCTCATCTCCCTCTGCTGCCGACCTCATGGAGGAATCGAGAGCCAACCATGGCAACCTCTGTCTCCCTGATGTGCAGTCCCCATATGATCTAGCCTGGTGTAGATATATAATGGTCTGAAAGGCTGCATCTAGCTGAAGTGGAGAAGCACCAAACTCGGCTTGAATGATGTGATGTGGTACAGATGGTTTCCCCCGGATCATCCGTGAGAGCATGAGGATCTACAAGCGCTCCACCCGTGTCCACTCTATCTTTGACATGTCAGGCCTCCAACAAGGGCTGCCATACATACCGGCTGGTCGGACCAAGGAGTCGAAGAGAAGAGCCTTGGTCCAAGGGTCCTCGAAGTGGGAGTGGAAGCATTGTCTCTCTAGCCAAGCCAGTGAGGCGTATCCCCTGCTCAGTCTGGCCTGCATTGCTGGTCTCATCGTGAAGATCAGGCCGGAGAAGATGACCCCCAAGTAAGTGTATGAGGATACGATCTCAATTGGTGACCCACCGAAAGTAAAAGTAAAGTGCTTCCATTGCATGCTTGCTCGAGAGGTGTTAAAGATCATGACCTTGGTCTTGCCAAGGTTGACCTCCAAGTCATGGGATAAACAAAAAGCCTGTAGTGCATCCAGGTGTCGCTGGAGCCCCTTGGGTGTGGACGACAAGAGTGCCACGTCATCTGCATACAGAAGAATCCTGATGATGATCCCGGCAAGTGAGCAACCGGTTCCTCCGAACACCTCCATGAAAGTCTCAAGCTCATCGATGTAGAGGCCAAACTGGGTCGGTGATAAGGGACAATCCTGTTTGACCCCTATGGTACTCAAGATCTCATCTGTCCAAACTGCGCGTTCGAACTCGGCCTGAGACTCTCTCATACAGTGCCATGACTGCCCAGAGGATCTCCTGATCAAATCCCAGTGTCTGTAGGCGTGTGATGAGACGAGCTCGAGGTACTGTGTCAAAGGCTTTGCGAAAATCCACAAAACAACAATATACCCTCTCCTTTCGTGATCTGGCCTCCTCAATGACACTCTTGAGTGTGAGTATGTGATCCATAGTCCCATGGTCTCGCCTGAAACCGGCCTGACCCTCTACTCTGAGCCCTTTCATCTCTGCGAGCAGGCTGACCGACGCATCCAATACAGCTGCATAGATCTTGGACATCACATGTCCAATCATGATAGTCCTGTAGTTACTCGGGTCCATGGGATCCCCTGCCTTGTGGATGGGGGTGATGGTGTTGAGTGTCCAGGTGCGGGGGAAGCCAAGGCAAACATTGTCATTGAATAGCTTTGCTAGGATCGGGGCTAACGTGTCGATCCCATCTGCGATAAACTCACTGCATAGCCCCTCGTGATCCTTAGCTCGGCCATTGTGCAGTTTCAATGTCGCGTCCTTGACTCCCCCTCTGGTGAATAACGTGCAAGTGGTGGGGCGAGGTGTGTGTATGAGATCTGGAGTGGGCTGGTGTGGGACATCATAAAGATGGTGTGCATACGTGTGCCAGACTCTCGTGTCGGTGAGGGGTGATGGAGACGTACGCTCAAGGAATCTCCGCCAAAAAACCTTAGAGTAGCTGTTGTACAAGATGTGCAGCAGTAGCTCCTCATTTCGACGAAGAAATGCCTGCTTCTTCCGACATAAGAGACGTCGGTACTTGCGTACCGTGTCTGGTGTGTTCGGGAGGTGACATTTGGTTTCAAGTCGGAGCTGTCGGCGATAAGCCTTGCACTCCGCATCGTACGAATTGTTGCAGGGTACAGAACCAAGAGGTGGTGGTCTAGTGGACCGTGTGGTGTGGGGAAATATTTGGAGGGCAGCCTCGTGGAGTGTGCGACTAATTAGGGCAGCACGGTCCTCTATGAGTGGTCTGTGATCGATGTAGGTTAGGAGTCTGTTTAGGCATCCAGAGTAGGCCGGTGAGAGGCTGTGATCAAAGTGTATGTCGTGGTAGGTGTCGTGCTTCCTATGTGGTGTGTGTGGTGTGGCTAAGCGTGGGGTGGCAATAGTGAAGAATAGGCATGTGTGATCAGCTCCTGGAGGGAGTGGTGCTACGGTGAAGTCGATGATACATGAAGTGAAGGTAGGGGATCCCATGATGTAATCTACTACACTAGTGCCCCCCCGTGTGGGAAGCAAGTAAAACCACCTGAGGAGGGCCATAGGTCAAGCCGGTTGTAGATGATGAGATCATGCATCCTGCCCAGATCAAGGAGCACATACCCATATGGTGTAACAGGCCCGTGTCGATCCGATGAGGTCCTGGTCATACTTGCTCCGTCTAGGTCCATGTCTGGTAGCATGATAGAAGTCCAGGAGTGGTGCCTGGTGCGTGCTCGTCCTGGCGTTAAAGTCCCCAACAAGGAGAACTTCTCCGTGGGCTGAAAGGTCTGGGATATCTTGATGTAAGGGTGCATATGGCGATGTCTCACCCTCCTCTCGTGCCACTCTGGCGAAGTGGGATGTGTCTGGCGGGAAGTAGCATATTGCTATGAAAAGGTCACGGGTGTTTGTGCGTCGGATTCGGATCCACATGAATCGAGAGTGTGTGTCCTTCCTCTCAATGGAGATGGCTCTAGCGAGGGAAGACCTGTATAATACTGCGACCCCGCCTGATCCTCGGACTCCTCCTGTATCCCTCGTCTCATCCCTGAAGGCTGACTCCCATGTGTAGCCATTGACTATCGGTAGTGGACGCTCTGGGCTCTGGTGTGTCTCCGTGTAAAAGACTATGTCTCGTCCTGTATAAGACTCCGAGAAGTTCCCTGGGTCTGACCATAAGGTACCATTACAGTTCCAAATGGTGCAATCTAGGGTCTTGGAAACCTGAGTCTCATAGGCCCCGTTCCCCTAGGGGGTACGAGTGGAAGCCCGACGGGTGCTGGTCAGCAACCTACCATCTCGGAGCACGGCCCATTTTTCCTCCTTGCGGGCAACATCCCGCTGCTGTAGAAGAACTCGTCGCTCCTCAATCTGTAGTGATGTCAGATCCTCGTCCATGGACACGGTGGGATGCTCTCGTAGAGCGGCTCGGCGTCGGAGTGTCGCTAGTCGAGCATGTGAATCTTTGAAGCGAATGACTAGGGGCTGCTCTCGGTTGGGATCTCTCCCAACACGCCATGCTCCCTCTATGCCATGGTCGGGGACCCCATGGTGGTGGTCACAAAGGTGATCACCTCCTCCATGGGCGTGGTAGTGGTGCTGGTGCTGTCTTGCGTGATCCCTCGTATCCAGATGTTGAGGGCCTTCAAAGCCCTCTGCTGCTGCTCTTGTATGGTGGCTGAAACGGTTGCCTTTGCGGGCTCCCGTTTCGCCACGTCCACCCATCTAGTCGTCTCTGCTATAGCCGACTGTATCGTGGCTATCTGTGCCTCCATCTCTGTGTATGGGGTCCCTCCATGCACTGCTCTGAGGGTCCCGAGCTCCTCTCGAAGTTGTGTGATGTCGTGCCTGAGTCCCTAGATAAGGGTGCCCTGCTCGTGTATAATGCGGGCGTGCTCCTGGGTGTATCGGGCCTGCTCCTAGGTGTAATGTGTCAGCTCTGCCTGACGGGCCCGGATGCTGTGTATCTCAGCCAATAGGGAGTCCCAAGCATCTGGTGGGGGCCTAAGATGTCTTGGTCCAGGTGGGAACTGGATCTCGAGAGGGGTTGGAATGAAGGTGGGCTGTTGAGGTTGTACTGAGGGTGGGGACAGCATGATTTGGGTGGGGGAGTGGTATGTAGGAGTAGCGAGGATGGACAAGGTGATGAAGGGTGGCTGACTGAGAGGTAGAGGTGATACAAGGGGAAAGTATTGTGGAGCCGTGGCCGGTGGGGCTAGTAGTGAGGCTACTGGAGAGGAGACCTGTGATGATGATGCAGGAGAGGGGAAGGAGAGGTGGCGTAGATTTTGAGGCAGATGATGGTGGTGAAATAGTGGTGGTAATCATAGAGTTCGAGGATGTGGTGAGCAGCATGGGCTTTGGGTGGGGCCCCTTTCTTCTGGGCTGCGGTGCTGTCCACTGTCAAACCGCTCCGGTTGCTGCGTTTGTTGAAGTCCTCCAGATTGAGTTGCTTTTGTGTTTTTGCCTTGTCACCGTTCCCCTTCCCCATCTCCACGCGTATGCAAATTTGGACCAACGGGACTCTCGCCTAGTCTCCTGTCCTCATCCCCCTATTCCCTTCATTATGGGGTTGCAGGAGGTCGGAGAACCCCCGTTCGCAGCTCCGACCCCTTCCCCCCCCCCCCCCCCCCCCCCCTTGTTGAGGAGGTTTATTTATTTATTTTTTTTTAAAAAAAAAAGGAGGGGGGGGGGTTGGGGGCTGAGCGAGGGGTAGCATGGGAGGGGGGGTGGGCTGAGCGAGGGGTAGCGGAGGGGTAGTGAGGGGGTACGGAGGGGTGGCGAGGGGGATAGCCGAGGGGTAGCGGGGGGTAGCAGAGGGGTAGCGGGGGGGCTAGCGGGGGGGAGAGAGGGGTAGCGGAGGGGGTACGAAGGGGTAGCGGAGGGAGGTACGAAGGGGTAGCGGAGGGGGTAGCGAGGGGGTACGGAGGGGTAGCGGAGGGAGCAGCGAGGGGTAGTGGAGGGGGTACCAGTGGAGGGGGCAGCGGAGGGAGCAACGAGGGGTAGCGGAGGGGGTAGCAGCGGAAGGGGCAGCGGGGGGCAGCGAGAGAAACCCAGCAAAGGTGCAGCGGAGGGGTAGTAGCGGAAGGGGCAGCGGGGGGCAGCGAGAGAAACCCAGCAAAGGTGTAGTGGAGGGGTAGCGGAGGGGGGGGGGGAGAGAAAGAAAGAAAGAAAGAAAGAAAGAAAGTTTTTTAAAGTCTGCTAAAGGCCGATGGGTCTATGAGACTGAAGAAAAACCTGATACAACGAGCAAGAGGATGGAGCTACTAAGCGAGCATCCTAACCCATGCTCAGTTCTTGGCATCCTAAAGTGCCATCCTAAGCGATCACATTTTAGTAAGCAAACTGTGCAAGAATGAATCAATAGAAGAACACTTGTGGGAGTGAGGACTACTCTAGGTGCTGTAGCAGGTCCGAAATCCTCAAGAAGATAGCTGGAGGAGCGCCAAAGAAAATAATATATCTCGAAATGTGCGAAACGCTTAAGCAAACCAGCTCCAAGCTATACGAAGATGTTGTAGTAGAAGTATTGGTAGCACGACACTAGGCAAAAAAATTGGCTATTCTAGAAGAGTAAGGCTAGGCCTAGCCCCAAAAACAGCTCCACACCTCCGTACTTAGTCCGTACCTCCAAACCTCTGTACATCCGTCGTCTGTACCTCTCCCCCGTCCGTACAGCCCGTCAGCAGGCAGCTAGTACTGTACAGTTCGTCAGCAATAGCTGGTACCTCTCCATCCATACCTCTCCCTCCGTACCCGTTAGAAGCAGCCAAACTAACCCTAACCCCAAGTTGGGCTAAACTCCCAACCCAACCCGGGGGTTAGGTTAAGCTAGGGGGTTAAACAGACAGCCAACTATGGACTGGCCTACCCTCTCCTCCAAGTCCCCCTCTACTCCCAGTAATCAAAGAGTTCAAATCAAAACCAAAAGACTCTTAGTCTTAAGCCGATGTATGGCTGTTTACTCTTTCAGACTATCATGTAGGTACTCTAAATAATGTGGGTTGCTGTTTGCACTCCTTGGGAGCTGCCATGTGCCCTCCCTAAAGCAGATGTACTAGAGGGTTTCTTGCTGTCCCATAGACCTTTTGGCCTCCAGTGGACGTTAATAGACTTTCTTTCTTTCTTTCTTTCTGTTGAAGATGGTTCTGTAGCAGCAACCTTGGAATAACCCAAAAATGCAAGAAGCAGCTCTAAAACAGGTAAAAAAACCTCCAAAAGACCTTGAAAATCTGCAAGCAATGGAGGTAGGTGGTTGATTTCTGCTGTAGTGGCCTGCAAACCCTAAAAACGGGAATGGAACAGCTCCGAATCAGCTCGTGTGCAGGGCGTCTCTTGGAAAACATGCCAGCCAGCCAAAAAACTCCACACATGCAGGCGCTTGTGGCTGCTAGGTACCGACCAGCAAGCAAGGAGCACCAACCAGCAGACAAGGAAGGAAAAAATGCACCAACTACAGCTCCAAGAGATCCCGGGTGATGGTGGCTGGTTGAGGAGATGGTAGACGGGCAGAAAGTAGCGCAAGAAGCTGCAAAAGAGAGGCGAAATGAGGACAGCAATGAAGGCGAGCTGTGAAGGTAGTAGGCAGGCTGGAAACGGAGGTAGAATGGAGGCGGTTGTGCAGAAACCCTAATCGGGTAGGAGCAGCTGAAAGGAGGCAGCTATGGGCGGATTAGGGTTAGGGAGATGATGAAGTGGCAGGGCAGCTATGGCAGGGTTAGCTTAGCTCTTATACCATGTTAGAAACATGGTGTGAGGGAGAGGGAGAGGTAGGCTAAGGAGTGAAGAAGTGATACTCAAATGAAGACATAATGAAGGCTTTCATTCATTCATCAAGTATGACATGACAAGTGAAGTACAAGCCTTATATAGGCTACACTCTCGTATTCCCCTTGCATGAGTAGCAGGCTCAACTCAAACTTTTGAAGCTCTTGGGAAGCATATTCAGCATTAACAACACTAGTTGATTTGTGTCAATCTTCTGAACTATTGCGGCTAGCGTATCTCTAACAACCTTGACTTTAATCAAATTCTAGATCTCCTTCCTTCATCTTCATTGTAAACAATTGATTTAGGAGCGCACAGATCTGGCTAGTGCTGTTTGCTTGTAGTCTTTCTGTATGTCTAGTCCTCCTTTGACATATCCGCCAATTGGATGTGTGGAATCATTGCATGTGAAATGACCAGAGATAATGCCTCTGCATCCTTCTCCTTACATTATACTGCCTGTGTTTGGTCACCGGGTGTTACTATGTTATCGGTGGCATCTACTTGATCCTTGTGTTTAGCTCTCTGCCTGTGGCGATACTCTAAATCTTCCTAGCACCATGTCGCTCTTTATCTTCACCTTCTAGATTGGCACCATTTCTGCCCATTCTCAGGGCCAACAAGAGCCCCTTGTGCCCCTCCAATGGGGCTTCAAGTAGGCTGCATTCCCCTAAACCAGGGCCCATGTGTGATAGCAACACCGTGGCTGTCCCTTCCAGGACGGATCTAACCTAAGGGGTGGATCTTTATTAAAACTCTCTGAGCTGCCCATGTAGCAGCTTGTGTGCTGCCCACATAGGAACCTCCCTCTTCACGCCCTTTAGTTCTACAGGTGTTACTCCCCCATGCTCTCCTCATTTGAGGTCTTACAAACGGGGAGTTGACCCTGTTACTCTAACAAGGGCCCATCAACTTGACAATCCTCTTCGTTCATACGATGATTTATTTTTCTTGTTCAGACCTCATTCTTTTTTCTTATGTCAACATGGATGATCTGGCAGGTATCTGGATTAACCAATAGTAAACAGAGGAATATCGTTGCCTTTGCTGTAATCTACCTCCCAATCAAGATCAGCTCTGGAGGCTGCAATTTTGGATAATGTTTTAAAACATATTAGAGCAACAATTTATCTTTACTACAACCTATCATGTATCGGAAGATTTTAAGCTTGTGAATGGGAACCAGGGGTGCATCACTATTGCAAGAAACATCTCCAAAAAGTCGAACTGACATCGCCTCGTTTGAATAGGATTGGTGAAGTAACCTCTGCATGGTTGTTATTCTGAACTACCTCCATATTTTGGCAAATACTATTTAGACAAGGTACTTTTATGCAAAGAACTTGTGAGCTCAAAACATATTTGTGATCCTTCTAAGAGATAGATGTGGACATGTAATTGCATGGGTGGGCTACATTGCTTCTTGCACAGGCTTGAAGAATACTCAGTGCATCTACTCGCAAGGAAAGCAGCTTAAAATTCAGCATCACTGAGATTGTATTGGTATCAATCTAGGCAAACTGAGCATGAGCATGGGTGTGTAAGCAAAGTTAGTCTGTGAAAAATATACCACAACAATTGTACAAACCATTCAGCATGGAGTGATGGTTCATTTGTCTATCTCTGGTGGGCTAATTGTTAGGCAATGGGATATCATCCAGTATGATTGCATAGGCACGGTTGGCAGAGCTTCATGATATGTTGCAAGAGGGGATGAGCATGGAAAAACGTGTGTGAACACAAGCACAGACACTGACATTTTTGTGGAGCTCACAAGTTCTACAGTAAAATCAAGATGTTAGTTTTATGCCTATGGCAGAGATAGTTGACTGTTTTATATCTTTTTGTGTTTTGAGGGCAATTGTGGGCTTGTGAGATTTGAGCAGACCCATGCAATGTGCAGGCCTTTGAATTTCATGTCTTTGTGGATAACACATATTTGCCTTACATACTTTAATCATAAGCTCAATCAGAACCTTTCACAAAACAGTCTCCTCCCCTCTTTCTTTTTACAAGAAGCATCTTGCTTCAGAGAGGAGAAAGGGGGATGGCTAGCCGCTACAATAAGATGCAACGTTTCTCATAAAGAACTTGGCGGCAGGATAGCATTATCAAAAATATAAAAGAACTTCTTGATGTTCAGGTTTCTCATTTGAACTCATTATAAACATTAGTTTCCAAGTATCTCTATTCATTCATTTTTCCACCAAGAAAGAATTTAAAGTCAATTCAACATGTGTTATAAACAAATGCTTTACTAACTTTCCTGTAGCTAGTGTCCTTTATTATAATCATCATTGGTTATGGATTGATTTGGAGTTCTCTATCTACCTTTCACCAAGAAAGGTAGAAGTAATGCTTTCTCAAGTAGCCTTGGCATATATATATATATATATATATATATATATGCCAAGGCTACTTGAGAAAGCATTACTTCTACCTTTCTTGGTGAAAGAAGTATAGTAATCTCATGGCATCTGAAGATCACTTTCCTGTGTCATCATCCTTAATAAAAGAAGTTGGATTAATCATTATTAAACCATAGATGGAGTACATAGGCTTTGCTTATTCAGAATGGTTATTTTTTTTTAAAATTCTTCAGAAATAGTTATTGAAATGGTCATATTACAGGGACCAATGTGTATTTCTTTTTCATTTCCAAGATCTATGAGTTCGTCTACGCTCTTATATGTGGACGTGGTCAAAATCCCCATATTAGGGAGTAGTCAACTTGGACTGATGCTACCTTCTCACGAGTTACCACCCCAAGCAATAAACAAGGACTGGAGAAACATTTGCATGCAGAAACATAGGCTTGACTCAGGCATATATGTATAAATGCAGCTAGGATGCAATGGTAAGAAACCATAACTCAGATCATAATGTAACAAATGCTTTGGCTCTCTCAAGGAATCCTCGAAGTTCTCAATCAACTAATAAAACATCTCTCAATAACCATCAAAGGATATACTGATTTTCAACATTTTAGCTCTAAACTTGGGTTTCACATAGATTCATAAAGGAATTATTTCAGTTTAAACACAAAATTTTGTAGAATGGATACAAGAAGCTGTTGGCATGGCGAACAACACATGCTTTGTGAAATTCCCACATTGCCAAAATAGAAGTAAAGCTGAAACACAAAGGGAAAGGTTGAGAGACATTGCACACAGTGGCTCTGCGCAAAGGGGATCATCATGGAAGGACCAATGAGAGGAGGAAGAGTATGCCATGAGCATATAGTATTGATTTGCCATTTATGTTTTAAATCAAATTGTTCTACCCTAGTCATTTTAAACAAAGGCGAGTTATGCTTTCTCATTTTACATTGTGCCTGGGTGATGCTTGAGTTAACAGTTTAAGGATTCCTTGAACGTTTCTGTTCTAAGAAGCTGAATTTGAAATGTCAGGTATATTATGTTGTTGATAAACCATCACCTGGCTGGAAAGGTGGGGCTGGTTACATTTCAAAGGATATGGTCCTGAAGGGAATGCCTGCGCCATCAGATGACACACTTATTCTTGTAAGGCCTCTGGCATGCGAACTGCAATCTGCACTTGGGATTTCTCAGCGTTTGAGCACTTGAATAACTTGGCATTGTATAATCATATCGAACCTGTATACTCATCCATGTGCAAACACATACAATATCTGCAAAAAAGAAGGGAAAGCTGTAGTAATTTTATGTAGAGTTTTAGTAGCTTCCTGGCTTAAAGCCCACTAAGAAGTATAAAGTGTTTTTCTGGCAGTGCTGTTGATACCCAGGCCAATGGCTTGAGTGGGATGAAAGTTAGACATACATCTTTGCCTGGTAAAATCAGATCTAATCCAGGGAAATAAAAATTATTACCAGCATGGAGTGGGTTTTGGTGTCAAAAATGTAGGATCAGTGTGTGATAAATGTTTTGCAAGGATGAAATCTGCAAACACAAAGGTTAAAGTGTAATAGAAGATTGGAAAGGCTAAAGATTGACTATGCTGCAATGAGGGAGATTGTATGCAGTCTTTTTGAAGGAGACCAAAACCTTGAATGGGCAGTGGGCCAGCTTAGAGAGTTATGAGCATGTATTGATGAATACATACATGTAGATACACAATTATCATATTTACAAGGGCAGTTAGATGAATAGATGTGGTTGACTCAAAAAACTAGGCAGGTGGTAAGGGTCTCATGACATTGCGTTTCACTGAAAAGTAGACTAAAGTATATGTGTTGCTTTCCTTGCTAAGTATGTCTTCGTTTTCAAAAAGTTTTTGTTACCTCTTTTCTTCTCTTTTGTTTTCTCTTTTATTTCCTGTGTACATTTTTGGACTTTAGAACAACAAAATGTGCTTGCGTGGGGCAGAACCTTGGAAAACTAAGGGGCAAGGCCACGGGGTGTGGATATGCAAGTTTTCCCCCTAGGAAATTATGTCTTGGGGGTAAATGAGAGGTTTAGGCCCAAGAGGGGTCAAAGAACCTTAGGATCCAAAGTTGGCCATTGGTTGGGTCTTAAAAAGGTCCCGCAAAGGATTCACATCACATGGCGCTTGGGCCGCCGTATGGGAATGAGGTCGCGGGAAGGTGGCGTGAGCATCGAGGGTTGTAGTCCGTATGTACGAGCTGAGTACCTTCATTGACTCGACGCAGCACGCACGCCTCTTTACCATACGGTGCTCATGGGTTGCTGTTGGTCGGTGTTTTGGGGCTCGAGCTGAGCACGTGAGCTCACGGGCTGATCAAGGCCACTACTTTAGAGCTTTAGTTGAACACGTATGTTCACAGGTTGACAACAAGGACTGGTCTTGGGTGTCAACTTATGGCTTCTCCTAGCGTGTGCATGTAGCTGGCCACAAGGGACCTGTGTTTTTCCTTGGTGGGGCTGAGTACAGCCCTTATGCTTTTGCGTTTGCTCGTGAATGAGCTGAGTTGGTTGCCTTTGGGTTAATTGTGAATGCCCGATTCTTTCCTTCAAATTATTCTTGGTTGAAAGCTAGTTTGGAGAGCCATTGTAGACATAGAGATGCACGGGTACTGCTTTCAGTTCGAGTGCAGGTTTCCCAGAGATTGTAGGCTGATCATTATGCGATGTATTAGGATTTATGCGGGCCATAGAGTGAGAGACTATTGATAATGGTAGTTCTGGATAGTGGAGAAAGCTCTTGTATACTTTCCTTTTCTGCTTTGAGCATATAGATGGCTAATGTGGCACTAGTGACAGCTATTGGGAATTGTGTGGCCAAGTGTGGTTACTAGTGATAGTTCAAGGCGGTGCGCAAGTTTTTTGGAATAGGAATGAAGTCCTATTGCTAGGGTTAGTGAGAGTAGTGAATAGTAAAGGCTATTGAGGCTATGTGAATGCCTAATGGGATGTGAAATGCCCGAGATGTAAGAAAGTATGGATCCTTTATTTAGCCTAGAATTTTGGGGCTGTCACTTAATGAAAGAAATACCGAAAGGGGCACCAAGGTTTGGGGCCAATCTGTGTCTTTGTTTTGGTGCAGGGGCAATCGAGCTCCCAATCTGCTAGTTATACTTTTGCTGAATTGTTGATATAACAGTGTTGGCTGGTTACTTGTTAGTTTTACTGCCCTTTAATTTATTGAAGGCCGGTTTCATGGTTCTGTCGCTGGGACATCACCAACTTCCTCAAGGGGGTGAGTCCGTGGTTGCTTTGGTGAGGAGACATCACCATAATCTTTAAGGAGGTGAGCCTGTGGTTGTCTCTGGTGCAAGTATTGCCTGCCGTCATTGAATTGCAGCAAGGACAATTCAGCAAGTATGTCACATAGTGATGAGGATTGGGATAGGGCACATGAGTCCTCTCAAGATGGACAATCTTTATTTGAGGGAGCTTCTGTTGATGATGATCAGAATGCTGATAGGAAGCCATATGGACTCATGCCAGCCAATAAGTATGTCAAATGGACAGGGTGCTCTATTGCAACAGTTTATTCATAATCCTGGTGATGATTTGCATGGCCAAGGCAATGGTTTTCAGCATGCAAATCGGGTTATTTTCGTGGTAGTTCTGTGTTTCAAGTAGTGGCTGGCCATGGGAATGGCCAAGGAATGCTGGGAAATCGCCTTGTTGGTTTTCAGCCTGGCATGCAAGGCTTGCAAGGGATTATGCTTGGGGGTATGCAGGTCGGAATGCAGAGAGTTATGAATGGAAACACTGGCATGCAGCAAGGAATGCAAAATGGAATGCATGGCATTATGGGAGCTCCTGTAGGCATGCTTGGTACGCAAGGTACTGGGGCTGGTATAGCAAACCCTGCTATGCGTAATGGCAATGTGGGTCAGGCTTTTGTTGTCCACTGTCATGTATGTGGGAACAACATTGGAGCAATCCTCATGCCGAATGGACGGGTTGTTGCCTACAAGACTAGAATGTTGCTGGATGTTAAACAAATTTGCAAGTATGTGAGAAAGAGTGGCTGGTTGTGGCTCATGCTCTTTTTCCATGGGAGCATTACTTGCTAGGGGCTGATTTCACTATGCAGACAGATCATCAGACCTTGAGATATTTTCCTCATGCAGACTAGGTTGTATGAGAAGCATATGCGTTGTTTCCTAAGTTGTATGCAATGAAGGACTAGTATGTAGAGGATGGGGTGTCTTGGGACTAAATGAGAGGTTTAGGCCCAAGAGGGGTCAAAGAACCTTAGGATCCAAAGTTGGCCATTGGTTGGGTCTTAAAAAGGTCCCACTAGAGGGGGCAAGGGGCAAATGAAGCGGGGAATGCCACATGGCATTTCCCCATGCCCAGATGCTTTTGGCAAGGAGGACCTTGGAAGCCTCAAGGAAAGGAAAGAGGACGACGACCGACGGGATCTCATGGGGTGACGAAGTGCAAAGGATTCACGTCACATGGCAGTTGGGCCGCCGTACGGAAATCAGGTCGCGGGAGGGTGGCATGAGCATGGAGGGTTGTAGTCCGTACGTACGGGCTAATTGTTGATTCAACGCAGCATGTACGCCTCTTAACCGTACGGTGGTCACGGGTTGCTGTTAGTCGGTGTTTTGGGGCTTGAGCTGAGCGTATGAGCTCACGTGCTGATCAAGGCTACTACTTCAAAGCTTGAGCTGAATATTTATGTTCATAGGTTGACGACAAGGACTAGTCTTGGGTGTCATCTTATGGCTTCTCCTGGTGTGTGCACATAGCTGGCCACAAGGGGCCTGTGAGTAATCTTGGTCAATATGTCACTATGTAAACCACAAAGTCTAAAAAGCTGACTATTGCTGTGCTAATTCTGGTGCCTTTACATTTATCCAAGTAGGTAAAAATTGTGCAAGTTCGGTGAGTTGATCAACTACGACTGCATCATGTTCTCTATTTGTTTGGGATAACCTTGTGACAAAACCCATAGATATACTTTCCTATTTAGCATCAATAATTTGTAGAGGATGCAATATACCTCAAATGTTAAATGGTTCCGTCTTATTAATTTTGGCGTTGTTGAAACTTACCACATAGTCCTAGACATACACTTACATTTTCATCTAATAAAAGTGCCATTTGACCCAATCATAGATCCTTTGTATACCAGGATGACCTATGCTAGGCTGTCGTGATATTCATATATCTCTATCACTTATATGTGTACGAACTAACAATCAATTTCGGATTGTATACTGATATCTAACCTCATTCTCAAAGTTGATGTTCGTAATATATCGGCTACTATCTTGGACTTCTTGCTAGATAATACTTATTGGTCTTGCATTAGCCTTTTAGAGAATGTAGAAATCAATTTCCATTTCAACAATAGCACATTAAATTGACCAATCTTGCTCAAAGAATTTGCTACTTGTTTCTAACTGCCTACAATATCGAATCTAGAAGTCAAACTCTTGCACTAACTTTGCCCATATTACCTTTCTTGCCCTCAAGTCAGGCTAACTACGAAAACACTTACGAGCTTCATGATCAACTAAAATCTCGAAAGTTGAGCCATATAAATAATGTCTCAATACATTTAGGCATGTATTACATTTTATAATTCCTTTTCCTATATGTAATACTTTAGCTGAGAATCATTTAACTTCTACTTTCGAAGGCAATTGGTCTTCCATCTTAGAGCAAAGCAATACCTATAGCAAAGTCACTAGCATCTATTACAATCACAAATGGCTTATTAGGATCCACAATAGCTAGCATAAGTGCGATAGTAACATGATATTTTAGAATCTTGAAAGTGTCATGCAAGTCTTTATAAGAATACTATAAAGCCTAGAAAGGGCTGAACCTATCTAATGGTTTGAGGGATAGGCCATTCCAATACCTCCCTAACCTTGGCACCATCAATGTAAGTCCTATCAGTAGAGATTATACAAGATCTCATGCTTGAATTAGTCACATCTAGACTCTTCTGCCTTACAATATTCATAATAATTCTAAATGGGTATCATGCTCGGACAAAGTTTTATTACAAAATTAGGATATCATCCAAAAACACTAATGGGAATGAAGGGGAGAATGTGACACATGAAAGCGACAGAAACATGGAGTAGTAGTGGAGGCAAGATGAGCTGTACGTATATTGGAGCAGCTATACAATTGAACTGAAGCACAATATAAAGAACCTATAACTAGGTTTAGGACTAAGAGTCCTAACGGCCTAGTGACTTATTAGTCATACGTTGACTAAGGGGACTTAAAGTCCTAAATAATACTCGTACTAGCCTACAAAGACATACGAGGGGCTAAGCTTTCCACAGTGGTTGTGTACTCAGCTTCACAACTAAAAGTAGCACTTGTAGGCTGCTTTTTATTGAGCCAACGGATGCATGAAGCTCCAATCATAAAACGGTTGCCACTATGTGATACTCTAGTGCCATAACATCCTAAGCATGCAAAGCAAGTAAATAATTGTGACCATAAAGAAGGCCCAAATCTTGGGTACCTTTTAAGTAGCGGAAGATGCGCTTCACAACCTACCAATGTTGTGTACTGGGACTGTGCATGAATTTGCTAAATTGTGAAACAACATACTAAAGATTTGGCTGTGTGTGGCACAAATATATCAAGCATCCAACATCATGCTGATAGAGAGTCGCATAAAAGGGCTCAACAGCATCATCCATAGAGAAAAGAAAACTAGACTCCATGGGTGTAGAGGCTAGTCTCTAATCCTCAAACTGAAATCTGTGTAGGAGCTATTCAAGTATTTAGAATGACCATAATATCCCCCTCAACATAAGAAGACTGAATGCTGACTGTCATTGCAAATGCTGCAAATCAGCCTTAAAGGCTGCAATATGCTTCATCCCCCTCAACATAAGAAAACTGAATGCCAACTGTCATTGCAAATGTCTGCTTCAAATCAGCCTTAAAGGCTGCAATATTCTGTGTGGAAGGTCCATTCAGAAGCATACCATCAACGCATAGAATTAAGATCAGCAAGTTGGCATCACCCTTGCGGACCTAGAGAGTGCTGTCTTTGCTGTCTTTGATAGAAAAGATAGAGTGGAAGAGGTTCTTCGCTTAGGCCAACCCTGCCGCACAAAGGCTTGGAACCCATCAGGTAGCCCACTATGCTTGTTTCCCTCCATGTGAGAAACAAGGATCCCTCTGGATAATGGCCATCTCTAAAGACTGTTATATATGATTAGGTTGTGTACTATCCCATCTTGATGGAGAAAGAGAGAGTAGGAGAGACAGAGTGCTGAACGTAAGTTGCAATAGATGAGAAGTGAAACATACAAAAGTAGGGAAAGGTTTTGTCTAAGTGACAAAGACTTATCCTTCACTAACCGTAGTTAGTGAACTAACTGGGGTTAGGGGGAAAACCTCTAAAGAGGAAAAAGTACCCCTAACCTACTTATTACATTACATTGGTCACTGCTAGAATATAATAATAATTCTAACACCCCCCTGCAGTGCCAATGTCATGTACAAGGAAATGATCAATCACTAAAAGGAGATAAGTTCAGGGCACTGTGAAATGCCTCAAACTTCTCACATGGAAGTGCTTTGGTGAAGATGTCTGCAATATTGTCATGTGTTGACACATAGATCATACTGATCTCTCATGCATGCAACTTCTCTGTGACGTGGTGATAGTGAACCTCAATGTGCTTCGTGCGAGCATGAAACACAAGATTTTTTGCCATTGCTATAGCACTCTAACTATTTGTGAGAATCAGAGAAGGACCTTCCAATGAAAGACGAAGATCAGCAAATAAACGACGCAGCCAAACACATTCAACTGTCGCTGTGAAAGCTGCCCTGTACTCAGCTTCACATGAGGAGGTAGCCACTGTAGATTGTTTCTTGCTCAACCAAGAAATGCAAGCATGTCCTAGAAAGAAACAATTCCCATTGGTGGAGTGCCTAGTATCATAGTCTCCAGCCCAATCTGAGTCACTGTAAGCATGCATCTGCAAGTCACCCCCCCTGGGAAACATCAAGCCAAAAGACTTTGTACCTTGCAAGTAACGGAAGATGCGTTTTACAGCCTGCCAATGCATAATCTTTGGGCTGTGCATATACCTGCTCACTTGAGAAACTGAAAATTGAATATCAGGTTGTGTATTGCAGAGATAAATGAGGCAACCAACAGCCTAGCTATAGAGTGTGACATCAATTGGTTCACTTGCATCATGCATTGTAAGCTTCAGCCCCGGCTCCATGGGAGTGGACATAGGCTTGCAATCATGCATGTTGAATCTGTCCAAGAGCTTTTGAACATACTTGGATTGAGACATAACAATGCCACATTTCTTATGAATAAACTGGATCCCCAAATAGAAATGTAACAAGCCCAAGTCTGATATATCAAATGTAGCTTTCAATTGAACTTTGAAATCTGCAATTACTTCCTCATTTGATCCGGTGAGCAGCATGCCATCTACACAAAGAATGATGACCAAAATATCCCCCCCATCCTTCTTGATGTAGAGGGTACTCTCAGTTGGACTATTGTGCAGCCCCTTGCTGGTTAGAAAGGCATCAATTTTTGCATACCATGCACGTGGGGCTTGTTTCAGCCCATATAAAGCCTTATTCAGCTTGCATACCTAATGTGCATTTCCTGAAATTTCAAAGCCCGGAGGTTGCTTGACATAAACCTTTTCCAACAAGTCTCCATTAAGGAAAGCTGTTTTAATGTCTAACTGATGAACATTCCATTCAAAATTTGCAGCCATTGCTATAACTGACCTGATGGTGGTCATCCTGGATGTAGGAGCAAAAGTCTCCTCATAATCTATGCCCTTTTTCTGAGCATATCCTTTTGCAACCAGCCTTCATGAATGGACTGCAATTCATCATGCATGGCATTCATCGAATGCACATTATCCTTTGCTTCTTTAAATGTCTCAGGCTCCTCCTCATCAAGAAGAGTACCTGCATAAGCTGATTCAACTGAAAGAGCCCCCCCTGTGTGCCTTACTGCACTACGAGTCTTGCCAGGCAATGGAGCCTCAAGCTTACTCTCCCTGAGAGTCTGAAGCAACCAATTCGGGACTGTTTTGGCTGCGTGTATCTCTTGAATTTCTTGCCTGACAACTTCATCCACACCTTGAGGTGGTACTAAATCAGCTGGGGGCTGAATCCGGACATGTGGATTTAGAGGAGGTTGCTGTAAATTCTGAGTTTCAGCGGGGGAACCAAATGCTATAGGAAGCATCCCCTCAAACACATCATCTAAAGGGGCTGGAATCTGAAATTCAGCATGTGTATGTGCGGAATTTTCAGAGAATATAACATCTCTACTAACAAAAATCTTGTGTGTAGCAGGATTGTAGCAGGATTGTAAAGACGATAGCCTTTGCTTTGTGAACTATATCCCACAAAAATGCATTTGAGTGCCTTATCTAACAACTTGTGTCTAAACTCCAAGGCACGTGGGCATATGCAACACAACCAAAAACTCTGAAATGGTCCATTGAAGGCTTTCTCCCATGCCATGCCTCATAGGGAGTGATTGTCTTCAAAGCCTTTGTAGGAGCCTGATTCAAAATATAGTTGGCACACATGAGGCCTTCTAGCCAAAACCTATGAGGCAACTTCTTACTTGTGAGCATGCATCTATCCATCTCCATGGTAGTGCGATTCTTCCGCTCAGCTTTGCCATTCTGTTGAGGTGTAAGCCTCACTGTAAGCTGATGCATGATGCCTTTCTCTTTCAAAAATGTCTCAAATTCATGAGACATATACTCTCCCCCTCGTTCTGTTCGAAGTGTCTGCACTTTGAGTCTTGTCTCATTCTCAACCATAGCTACAAAGTGTTTGAAATGCATAAACACTTCTGATTTTGCCTTGACACCATAGACCCAAGTGTAGTTGGTAAAGTCATCTATGAATGTAACAAAATAGACATAACCCCCAACAAGAGGTGTCCTCATGGGACCGGAGACATCACTGTGAATAAGCTGTAATTTCCATGTAGCTTTCACTACACCATCCTTTTTGAAGGGAAGTCCATGCATTTTGCCAAGAATGCAGCCTTCACATGCATGAGGAGGAGGTGACTCCAAAGGAGGCAATGCATCAACCATATCATGCCTCTGAAGTGTCATTAAGTGGCATGCCATAACTCGGCATTTTGCATCGCAGCAGTGGGAGTGTTAACTGATAATGCAAGTGAAAAAGACCCCGATACAAAGTGCCAAACAACATCAAAGCATAGTCATTCTCTTTGTTTCTGACTGCACACTTGTCATCATAAAAAACAACCTGAAATCCTCCTCTATTGAGTGAGGACACTAAAAGCAAATTCTTCTTTATCCCTGGCACATAGAGAACATCTGAAATTCTGAAATCTGTGCCATCAGTGGATGTGAGAATAATGTCTCCCACTCCACACACTGAATAAGAAGAATTATTCGCACAAGTTACCTTCTTTTTGGTGGGTGGAGAATGCAGAGATACAAACAGACTCTTCTTGGAAGTGATGTGCTTTGAAGCACCACTGTCAAAATACCAAGTATGAAGTGTCCCATCGACGCTAAAAGAACATGCATCCTTTGAAGGATCATAATTGCAAGTCAAGAAAGCATATGGGTCATCATCATTAGTGGCTGTAACATCTGAACTACCGACTGGAAAATCTGAAGTACAAGATAGAAAGGCATAGTGCTCTTCAACAAAGTTGGCTGTAACATCAACTCCATCATGAGAATGTGGAACTGATGCATCTGACACAGCCATACCGGAATCCCTTTTCTTTTCTTTGGCTATGCGCTTCTTGCATTCTCCAATATAATGACTTGGCTTCTTGCAATAATGACAGATGCCCTTCTTTTTCTGCTTATTTGTATCACCCTTTGCCTTATAAGAAGGCTGTCCAGAATCAGCTTTATGCTGATGTGTGGGCTGATTGGCATGTGGCTTTTGCTGCCCTTTACCCTTGGGCTTGAACTTGGAGAGCATAGCATGCTCGCCAGCCCGGGTTGCCATATTTTTGCGAGTTTGTTCCTCTTGCAATAGAATTCCTACCAACTCATGAAAAGAGAGAGGATTGCTGCCCTCCCTCAATGACAAATTCAGCGAGGTGTGGAAACCGAGATAGGAGTCAAGAAGAGAGTTCAAAGTGGTGGTGATCATCTTTGAATCCGGAATGACTTCATCAATATTCAACAATTGTTCCCTGAGGTCTTGAAGCTTTGTGAGGTGAGAATTCATGGAATCTCTCTCCTCCATATGCGTATTGGAAAGTTCTCGCTTTAGAAAGGAAACCCTGGCATCATTTCTTGCTGCAAACATACTCTCTAGTATCTCCCAAGCTGCCATAGATGTCTTGCATGACCGAATATGAGGTATTATGAACCTCTTGATAGAAAGATAAATTACTGAAAGAGCTTGTGCATCTCTAGAGTCCCATCTTTTCTACTCTGTTGTGGGAGCTCCCGGAGTGGCTGCTCCAACTACTTGTGCTGCATTTGCACCTCTACCCGTGCCTCCCTCTGTAGGAGTGACAGGTGTAGTCCCTGTATCTGGTCTTGCTTCATCTCCACTGACATAATCCCAAAGATGTCTGCCAACCAAGATATTGCAAACCATGAAACTCCACAAGGAGTAGTTGGTGCCATCCAACTTATCCTCCTGTGTGAGAACCCCAAACACCTCATTGGGGTTGTTCTGAGCCATTTTCACCAGATAATCTTTAAAATAAAAAAAAACAGCAGACTGACCAAGTGAAATCCCTTCCTGGGATATAAAATGCACAAGTAAAATCTGCAAAGAAAAATCTGCCCACAGTGACAAATACTGTCACAGCCTGTCAAAGGCTTAGAATGCACTTCAGTTATCCTGCAAAAGCTCTCCAATGTCACTCAAAAATACCTGCAACAATTCCGAAATGCTTGTACACTGCCAAATTGCATCAGAATGCCAAAAGGCCCAATTTCTTCAGGGAAATTGCATCCAAATGAGGGCAAATTGCCTGAAAGCCCCAAAAATGCAAAAAATTGCAGTGCAAAACTAAAAGCCCCAAATTTTGAGCTGAAATCAAGCCAAATTTCACCCAAATAGTACTTCTCCTGCAAAAGTCCCAAATTCTTGTCCAATCTTTGCAATTTGCTTGCAATGTGTGCCAAAAAATGCACAAAAGCCCCAAATTTCTTCAACACCTGTAGACTTACTGCAATGTCTGCCCACGAATGCAAAATGCCCCAAATTTTACAACCAACCAATGGCTTTGGGCACAAATGCCTGGCAAAGACTACCTGCTCAGAAGACCTGCAAATGCACCGAGAAAAGTACAGACTCTTGTAAATGTACGGGATGCAGGAGTGTGTACGGAGACCTGTACGGTGCGTTGACAGCAGATGTACAAAACAGTACGGCGGAATTCACGACGGGTCAGTCATATTGTTGTACAGACGATGTACGACGCTTGGTGTGGAGAGCTGGTGGCGACCACCTGCAATACGGGAGTACGGAGTACGGATGGTAGGCAGATCTTGTACGGTGTTGTATGGCGGAATGCAGTATGGGATCCGTATGTTGTACGGATGGCGGCACATATGTATGGCCAGTTGCAGGTACAGAATGCACAACCTCAAAGCCTTATATCCCACTATCTCTCCTTTTCTTTTTTCCATGAGTCAACTCCTAGGTGTATCCTATCATTGTGGGTAGCCCTCTCTTTGGACTCTCGTGTGTCTCAGTGTGAAAGACAACATCTCTGTCAGGGTAAGTCTTTGAGAACCCCCCTGGATCAGACAAAATGGTACCATTATGGTTCCACACAGCCACGCTTGTGCTATACTCCTGTCGTGTAGGCCAAAACACTGTCATGTGTTGTCTGAATCCTTATGTTCTCGTTGTCCTTTTTATTGAATAATTACCTTGCCATCTTTTGTATCAGCCCACTTCCCCTCGTGTCTTACCCTTTGATGCTCTTGCTTTTAGAGCTGAGGTCATCATCTAGTATGTCCTGGTCCCTTCAATGTTGCCCTCATACTCATGAAGGTGGATCCGTCCGCTCTTGTCTGGTATCTCACTACCATTGGCCTTGCTTGTGCATCGGCCTGACCCACTCTCCAAGCTCAAGTGAGGTTGACACCCATCTTGGTGATCAATGCTTTAGCATCAGCCACCTGGGTATCGCCCATTGCTAACTCTCTAACAACGACATTCAGGGCCTTGCTATTCCTTCTCTTATCATTTTGAGGCTGATGTACCCTTTTTGACAACCTCTTTCCATGCCAACATCTATGCCTTCCTTTTAGTCATCTATTGGGAGAGTTCAACGTGCAAGCGTTCTGCATGGCAGCCATTTCCTTGGTGAGCTTTTCATTTTCTGATTTAAACTCTTCCATCGCTTTGCATGCCAACTCTGGTGACCCCTTCATTTGTTTCATTTGTTTTTGTGTCTTCTTAATCATCTCAGCCCAAGATTCGCCTTCTCTTCTCTGGGGAAAAAAAAAGATTCACCTTCTTCTCTTGTTCCTGGGGGATCTTCATCTTCTCTCTAAGTGTATTCAGCTCATCATTGAGGGGTGACAGAATCTCCCCTTCTTCAAATTAAGTATGTGCCCTCAAGTTCTCACTTTCCATTCAAGGGTGGCAATTTGGGTCTCCATCTTCTGGATTAGTGAGCCATGGTGTGGTTTTTGCATTCAGCATTTGGACCATTTCCTCCTGCATCTTGCTTAGCTGAGATTGTATGTGTGTACCTGCATGCCTAACACTCGCTTGTCCATCTCCTCTTGCATAGAGGCACGCATAAGGTCATCACTATCCTTATTCTCCTTGAGCTTTTTGGTAGGTGCTCAGTGTCCGTTATCCTGCTTTTTGCATATTTCTCTCATGGTGGGCACACATTTTTTGGTATGGAGGTCGCCTATCGTCTGTGTGCTCATGCAAATGGAGCTGTATGTCCTTGCTTTCTCACCCCTAGTTCTTTTATCCAGCGAACTGTCTATGCTGGGCTCACAGTTCTGCACTTCCCTGCTGTTCTGAAAGTCTTTGAAATGCAATTTATCCCTTACATAGCAGATTACCTTGCATATAGACTGTTTTGTATCCTTACATTGTTGTTGTTGCAGTCCAAAAGACAGTCCACAGGGTAATCTGTCCCCCTGACTGGTAAGTACAGCAAGTGTACTAACCCAGCATCTACAGCAGCAATCTAAAAGGTCCCAGTGGTTTCCCAGTAGCAAGTAGACTCCAGTCAGCACTCTAGTGGGGGCAGCACCTAGGCAACAGAGTTTCTGGAGTGGCACGACTGTCGGAGCAGTGTGTTCAGCTTGTTGGTGATGGCGCGACAGCAGGAATGGATTGGCGCAACTGTCTGGCAGCTTGTTGGAGCAGAATCACAACGGTTGTGCAGGGATGGCGTGGATGTTTGCAGCATCTTGTTGGAACAGAATGGCACAATTATTAAAGCAGCTTGTTGGAGCAGGGTCGCGACAGTTGGAGCAGTAAGGGCATGGCTGTCTGGAGCCAGAGAAAAGAAAAGAAAAAGGTGTATTAACGTCTTCAGGAGAACTCATGGGTCTATGAGACAAGGTACAAAATATATGTAACCCATACAAGCCACTGTGGGCTGAAGCAAAAGGCTCACTAAGGCCCTTGCTGAGTGCTAAGTGCTAAAAATGCAAAAAGCTAGTACAAAATAGTAGGAAAAGAGCAATCTAGTACTGCTCAGAACCAGAGCTCCAAGTACATGTACAGGCTCTATATAACCCGGCTCCTTGATGGCCCTTTGATGTGATGCAAAGAGCTCACGTATCTGTGTCTGCCGGGCTATCTCCCACGGTGGTGGGGGGCGCGCTCTCTTGGGTCTCTGTATCCGATGGGCTACATCGAGAGTAATGCCTCGTCTCTGGCGGTCCTCTCTAAGGAGGGCTGAGATAGGTCGGACCTCAATCGTGCGTGCTGTGGTCGCCCCACGTGTCATGTGTGGTCTCCACGTCTCTCGTCCAGCCACATCCTAGTGACAGGTTTTACTGCTGATCCATAGTGCTCTTGTCTCCTCGAGCTCCTCCCCCTTGATCTCATGTGGTGCTGGCTCGGATGTGTAAAAATCAGTGACGTGTGTCTGTGCTCGGTCTAGCTCAGTGTCTTGAGGCATCAACGGTAGCTGATCTCTATCTTGCCGCACAAGGGAATCTCTGTGTCTCCGCATCTCAATTAGGTAGAGCCCAATGCAAACCTGGTCGGGGAAATGTATCAGTCGTGTGAGTGGAAGCCGAGCCCCTCCTGAAAGAGACAATGGTATCACCCTCGGATCTCATAGTAGGCTGGATAGACACACAAAAAATGCTCCTCTGTCTCGACCTCCCCCATCGTGCATAGTCTACAGACCGGCTGCTCTCTAGGTATGCCAACCGCTCTCCTAGCCTCAATCCGCATTTGGTGGGACGAGACTTGTATTTGTCCAATAGTAATCCGCAAGGCGTGTGAGACTCTCCTATCCTCGAGGTACTCGGGCTTGATGATGAGACCATGCTCTGATATCCTCAGAAAGTAGTCATGATAGAATTGGGTCTTGGTGGGGAACTCTTGCTCCCCCCCCCAAAGCCCGAGATGTGTGGAGCTGGAGAAGGTCTAACCGTATGATACGGTTAAT
Source organism: Dipteris shenzhenensis (assembly GCF_047967505.1). NCBI lineage: Eukaryota > Viridiplantae > Streptophyta > Polypodiopsida > Gleicheniales > Dipteridaceae > Dipteris > Dipteris shenzhenensis. The sequence goes on from NC_141620.1 coordinate 22,027,077, forward strand.
CTCATCATGTGGAATGAGCTCCAGTGGTGCATTCATGTTGTATTTAAAGGGGGGCCTATCCATCTAGAAACCGTGACTATCAAACCATGTGGACACCCACGCATACCATGTTGTATCAAAGCCTCTCTCTGCTAGTCTTTGGGATGACTCCAGTTCCAGTCTCGGTAATCTCCACTAAGGTAGGGCTCAAACACTGTGGAGAAAAGTCACGGTCTGGAAGAGGGCGTCCACTTGGAGAGGTGTCATGGTGAACTTTGCGTGTATGATCTGATGGGGAATTGAAGGCTTACTCTAAATCATGCTAGATCCCATGATCACCTGTAGCCTCTCAAATCCCTTCCAATCAGTAGCTGAAAGGTCACTCCCCAAAAAAGGTGCTACATACATGGTAGTCGGTCTCACGAGAGTGTCAAAAAACCAGCCCTTCGTCGGTGGATCCTAGAAATGCGCCAAGAAGCATTGTCTCTCTAATCGAGCCAGGGCACCCTTCCCTTGTGTGAGTCGTGCTCTGGTGGCATGGGTCATCGTGAAGACTGTTCCTGTGAATATTGCCCCTAGGTACGTATAGGACTGCACCATCTCCACTGGTGGCTCCCCTCAGTAAGTGAAACTATGTCGACGTCGATGTCGATGAAGCAATGCTTGGGATGTGTTGAAGATCATAACCTTGGTTTTGCCAAGGTTGATTGTCAAGTCCCTCTCTCTACAAAACATGTTCAAGGCCTGCAAGTGTTTCAGCAATCCGGCTGAGGACGAAATGAGGACTATGTCATCTGCATATAGTAGTATCTGTACCATCAAATCAGACAATAGGGAGCCTTCTCCTCCTAGGCGATCAACTAAGGATGTGATTTCATCAATGTATAGCCCGAAGAGAGTCGGTGAGAGGGGGCAACCCTGCTTCACCCCTATGGTGCTCCCAATCCAATCTAGTAGCCCCCCAGGAGCGCGGACTCGCCCTCTGACGAACTTGTATAAACTCATCTCTCCCCAGATCATGACCTCTGGGAGATGCAGCTCCTGTAGTCGCTTGATCAGGCGAGTGCGAGGGACCGTGTCAAAAGCCTTCTGAAAGTCCACGAAGCAAGTGTAGACTTTTTGGCGCCTCGACTTTGCCTCCTCGATGATGGCTGTCAGGGTAAAAAAAAGGTCCTGTGGGGAGTGCAGTCTCCGGAAGCCTGCCTGCCTGCTGAAGAGCCCGCTATCCATGGTCCTCTGTATGGCTATTGATCGCCCTCTCTAGTAGCGATCCATAAATCTTAGCCAGAGTGTGGCCAATCATGAGAGTGCGGTAGTTCCCTATATCCATGGGGTCCCCCGCCTTATGTATTGGTACAAAGGTGGTAGTGCTCCAAGTAGGTGGGAAACTGTGGCATACTGCATGGTTGAACAACTGCGCTAGAACCGGGACCGGGGCCAAGACCTCCTGTCGATGTGCGAAGTGCTCTGTACGTAGCCCGTCATGGTCTGGTGCTCTCCGGTTATGCAGACGGACAAGGGCATTCCTTAGGTTCCGCGCAGTGAACAAGTGAACAAGTAGTGGGTTTGGGCATAGAGGACATATCTGGTGGCATCTGACCTGGGATGTCGTATAAGGAGCATGCATATTTGTGCCAAAACTCTGGGTCCATGATGGGAATGGGCCGTTTCCCCTCTGATAGGAGTCCCCAGCTGATAGTTGGGTCTCCCCCTCGAAAGGATCCGACCACCTCGTCAATCTTGCGAGTGAGAAAAGTCCACTTCTTACGTCGTGTCATCCGACATGAGATGCGATGCGCCTTAGATGAGGTCAGGTGTCTAAGGGCTTGAGAGAGAGAGAGAGAGAGAGAGAGAGAGAGAGAGATGAGGCTGGTGAATACAAGAGCTCAAGGGTTCATCTTCTTCTCCTCAGAAAGAGGAGCATGCTTCACTAGTATCCCAGCCCTTACTATAGATGAAAACATCTGCAACGTGTTCCACTGAAAAAGGAGTCTCAACCTCATTCAGCAAGATCTTACCAAATGTGCTTGCTTTGAAAAAACACATGAAACACATTCAAGTCCAGTTTTCTCACCCACGTCAACTTAGCAATGCTAGCAATCCTACGCTCATCAACCAGCCCAATGTTCTGTTGTACTGTTATCCAGCAATGATTCCAAGGCTTCGAATCCAAATCCATTGTTTCATAGATACAGCGCAAGGCACAACACATTGATAGCTTGTCATTATTTTCTTGGTTTCCTAGAGTTATCTCATTTTGGTTAAAGTAGATTCTAAACTGGCCAATGAATTGAGATTGAGTTTGTCCATTATAAGTGTGCCGCATAGTAGGACAATGTGGTCAGATATGGGTTTATAGATTGACGTTCAGTATGCTCCGTTGTTAGACGATTTACTATGTAATGTAATTTTTCCAATTTCCAATTTCCTATGAATTACATGAGTGAGTGAAGGATCTTGATGGTTGTGATGAGCAGAGGTTTGTTAGCCTATCACTTGGATCTGCCATAGGCTTGCAAAGTGGGTACAGTGTCCCATGTTTTTCAATTAAAGTATATGCATTGAGCTGATTGGAATGATAGTATGTGGAGATATCACATGTATGCTAAGCAGGAATGAATCTTTGGCTCCTCCTGACTGATCTTTGTGATGTTTATCAGGTTTGTGGACCACCTGGTATGATGAAACATATATCTGGTGACAAGGCACCTGACAAGTCACAAGGAGAGGTACTCTATGAAGATTTTGTTCTTTATTGTTTTTGCGATGGAAAGAAATCTCTATGTAAGCAATCAAAATGTCTTTGCGGGATGTGATTACTGGAAAATAGTGAGCTCTTTTATTGCTACTTAAAGAACCTTACAGTTGACGAGCAAACACATCAAAGCCATCATGTGTCTTGAATGGAAAACACGTGTATGGCTTAAAAGTAAAGTTTCAATTGAAAAGATACTATCTTGCATGGAATTCAATATCATGAGTACATCACTACTTTGTCGATAGGTCATTAGGAAGAAAACAGGAAGTCATCTCCTTTTTAACCTCCAAACCCTTGGATCCGCTCTAGTAAAGAACGTGGGGTCACCAAATATTCATTCTTCTGATCTATTTGTCTACACTTAGGACTGGACATCATAGGCATTAGAGTGAGTTTTTGTGAAGAAAAAGATGCCTTAGATGTTGAGGTACGATCCACCTTGTGTCTTGTTTGCCGTTGTAATAATTTCCTGTGGGTATTTCGAGAGCTGTTTCTGATGAGATTTCTAGTAATATGGCTGCAGTTAGTAGAGAAATTTGTCATCGTGATGCCTTGCAAAGGCGATAGAGTCGTGAGAATCTAGCTACGAATGATTAAGATTTTCTAATTTATCAATATGGCATACATATAAATAGGATTCCCATTTGTTTGATGGGGACCCTTCCATCTAAATAGACAGCCACTTTTGTGCTTTCCTTGCCTGATACACCTTGTGTGTGTGTGAGAGAGATATATTAACGTCCACGGGAGACCTCGCGGGCCTATGGGACAAAGTGCACAGAAAAGCGAACTCATACAAGCCTCAGTGGGCTGAAGCAAAGGGTACACTAGGACCCTTGCTGAGTACTAATCTATGCTAACAGAATCATAATCATAATCATGATCATATCATATCATATCAATCAATCATATCATGTAGGCGTCGTATGAGAGAGAGAGAGAGAGAGAGAGAGAGAGAGAGAGAGTTTATTAAAAGTCTTTGAAAGACCTAAGGATCTATGAGACTAAAAGGAACCTTATACAATGAGCTAGGGGTTGGAGCCTCTAAGTGGGCATCAACACTCATGACGAGAACAAACAAACCCATAATCATAATGATAGTACATAGAGAGAGATCTCTGAGCTCATGGCAAGGATGGAGGACTGGTGGCACTATGGTGATCCTCTGGAAGCTAGCGGAGAACTCAAGAAGGGATCGGGGATGTGTGAACTATTGTGGCTGCATGAAACCTGTGATGGAGTGCTGATGGCTATTGGCCTGTGTGGTCCGCTGTGGTCTCTAGCTATGGCCCCGTGAGACAAACAAGTTCCACTGTCACTCATGTTTGTTGAGCCTGGGATCTGGTGAGCGTGGAGGCAAGGTTCCCTTGTCTGATCCGTGCCTCAATCCGCTGGCGAGTCTAACATGTCTCTTGCTCCGATCCTGGGATCCCGTCGTCTCCTTGAGCCTTACTGGTCAATGCTGTCTTGCTGGAAAAACACAATGATCATGCTTTGAGTGGGTTTTGGCTATGCATCCTGATCTTGCTACTGCTGGCCCTCAGGTCAGCTTGTTTGGAGCAACGGCTCAGCCTTGATATAGGGCCTCCCCACTGCAGCGTGAGACAGCTCGACAGACACAATGATCATGCTTTGAGTGGGTTTTGTCTTGCTGGAAAAACACAATGATCATGCTTTGAGTGGGTTTTGGCTATGCATCCTGATCTTGCTACTGCTGGCCCTCAGGTCGGCTCTTTTGGAGCAACAGCTCAGCCTTGATATAGGGCCTCCCCACTGCAGCGTGAGACAGCTCGACAGACAGAGATACGAGACATCTTTGCAACCCATCAGAGAGCCATCACTGCACTAGGCTTCGGTTTCGTCCCAGCGCTTGGATAGATTGATTGATCTGGCCCGCTATGCAGTTGTAGTTGACTTTTTCTATGATTATGATTTTGTTAGCATAGATTAGTACTCAGCAATGGTCCTAGCGTACCCTTTGCTTCAGCCCACTAAGGCTTGTATGAGTTCGCTTTTTGTGTACTTTGTCCCATAGGCCCGTGAGGCCTCCCATGGACGTTAATCTCTCTCTCTCTCTCTCTCTCTCTCTCTCTCTCTCTCTCTCTCACACACACACACAGCAGCCATGCCTAATATTGAATGGAAGGTTGATGATGATGATGATGATGATGACGGAGCAACTAATATCCGGCACTCTAGAGGACGTGCTATCCTTACACTTAAGTCACGAGATTTACGGATCAAGCTTCTTCGACAATATTACAAGGTCAAAGGGACTAAGATATGGATCGCTGAGGAACTTACACGAGCTCAATTGAAGAATAGGGCAACGGAATTAGCTAAAGTTAGGGCTGCTAGGAAGGATGGAAAATGGGCAGTTTACCGTGGGTTGCTTTTGCACTCTTGGGAGCTGCCATGTGCTCTCCCTAAAGCAGATGTACTATTTTTGCTGTCCCATAGACCTGTTGGTCTCCCATAGACATTAATAGACTCTCTTTCTTTCTTTCTCTCTCTGTTTCTGTTCATTTCCGCTGCACTTCTCACAAAATGGTCCTCCGACTCAATCTCCTGATGATCACATAGGGTGCAAATGCGACCCTCTCTAGGAATGCCCTTGCCTGTCCACTCTCAATACAAAGTCGGTGTAACGAGACGCGGAACTTCCTAATAGATAGCCTCAAGGAGTGAGGGAGGTGGATCTGTGTGTATCCTGGTGGATCAATGAAGCTCTGTGCTGAAATCCGCAAGTAATGATCTATGTAAAAATTAAGCTTCACAAGGAGCTCACCAGGTGCCAACCAGGCTGTGAATGTGTGTAACTTTAAGAGATCCTATTGGATGATGTGGTTCACCTCATGATATGTGAGCGGGACGTAGGGGCCCTCACTATTGTCTTGGAAGGGGGTAATCTGTTGATGTGGAGCCCTACACTCTCAAATCACTTGCGTGTACGTGCATACTAGCACCTCTGGTCAGCCTTTGGCTGCCAGTGTCATGGATGAGGATAGGGTCAACCACGGTGGCGTGCACCGTCCTGTAGTGCAAAAGCCATAATCCCTGATGTGGTAGAAATATGTGATAACGTGGAACGCTGCATCAAACTGTAGCGGGGATGCTCCAAACTCAGCCAGGACTATCTGATGTCGGATTGAAGGCTTCTCGCAATCATCCATGAAAGCATTAGGACGTGAAGCCTCTCAACTTGGGCCCAATCTGTCTCTGATAGGTTTGGCCCCTAGCAAGCACTGCCATACATATCTGTTGGGTGGACCAAAGAGTCAAAGAGAAGAATCTTGGTCTGGGGATCTTGGAAGTGAGTGGAAGCACTATCGCTCATGTCCATCAAATGCAGCATATCTCCTGCTCAGTCGGGCATAAAGATCTAGTCGGAGAAGAGAACCCCCAAGTATGTATAGATGCAACCACTGTGTTGTCTTTACATGGCTGCTCGGGGGGTGTTGAAGATTATGACCTTGGTTTTATGAAGGTTGACCTTCAAATTGTGTGTCTCGCAGAAAGTATGAAGTGCTTCCAAGTGTGTTCTAACCCTTCCTGAGACCCTTTATAATGCACCATGATTGCCCAAGTGATCTCTTTTTCATAACTCAACTCTTGCAGGTGTCTGATGAGTCGGGCTCTCGGGGGAGGGGGTAGAGAGAGAGAGAGAGAGAGAGAGAGAGAGAGAGAGAGAGAGAGAGTCTATTGATGTCCATGGGAGACCAGAGAGAGAGAGAGAGAGAGAAAGAAAGAAAGAAGGTGTATTAACGTCTTCGGGAGACCTCGCGGGTCTATGAGACAAAGTACAAAATATATGTAACCCATACAAGCCACTGTGGGCTGAAAGAAAAGGGCACACTAAGGCCCTTGCTGAGTACTAAGTGCTAAGAATGCAAGTAAAAAAATCAATCAGAGCTAGAGCTCCAAGTACATGTGTAGGCTCCATATAACATGGCTCCTTGATGGCCCTCTGATGTGATGCAAAGAGCTCACGTATCTGTGTCTATCGGGAGAGAGAGAGAGAGAGAGAGAGAGAGAGAGAGAGAGAGAGAGAGAGTCTATTGATGTCCATGGGAGACCAATAAGTCTATGGGACAGCAAAAAAACCATCTAGTACATCTGCTTTAGGGAGGTCACATGGCAGCTCCGTAAAAGCAACCCCTTTATTTAGAGTACCTACATAATAGTCTGAATAGTAATCCGCCAAACATTAGTTTAAGACTGAGAGTCTTTTGGTTTGGATTTAAACTCTTTGATTAGTGCTATGCCTTCATGGTAAACTGCCCATTTTCCATCCTTCCTAGCAGCCTTGACTTTAGCTAATTCCGTTGCCTTGTTCTTCAATTGAGCTCGTGTAAGTTCCTCAGCTATCCATATCTTAGTCCCTTTCAACTTGTAAGAATGATTCGTAAATCTCACGACTTAAGTGTAAGGATAGCATGTCCTCCAGAGTGCTGGATAATAGTTGCTCCTTCATCATCCTCATCTTCACATCATCACCATTATCATCATCAACCTTCCATTCAATATTAGGCATGGCTACTTTGACATACATGTGCTAAAGTCTCACTGAAAGAGTCATCATCTTTGAACCATCCTTCAGGGAGCCCCTAACTCTAATCTTCAATGCATTATCATGTTTGGCTTTGTGTTCTTTGATCTCTTCTTGGACATCGGCCTGGTTTTCCTTTGTGTCGAACTCCTCAATCACTTCTTTCTTGATTGATTGTACTTCAGATATGAACCATATCTTTGACTATAGAGACTAGTTGAGGAGTAGGAGGAGAATTCTTACATGAGGTCACAACCTTAGCAATTACTGCCTGCTTGCCAGGTCCCTCTAGAACTTGAAGTCGGGTTTTTACTTATGCCAACTCAAGCCTTAACTCTCTGACTGCTTGCTGCTAATAAATCTGTTCATGTTGCCCAATGATGGGCCGTTTGGACCCTTCTTGTTGGTAATTGCGTGCATACGGAGAGGGTGTCATGGCTGCAACTGTAGAGTACCGAGTCTTGATAGTTGAGGCTGATGGAGTTGAGGGGGATTTGGAGGAGACGGTAGGCCATTCCATATTGGCTATTTCTGTAGAACCCCTTGCTGAACCTAACCCTTGGATGAGGAGGTCTAACTGTATGATGCGGTTAATCTCATCTCGTGGAATCAGCTCGGGGGGTGCATCCACGCTGTACTGAAAAGGGGGGAGCCTGTCCATCTGAATGCCATGACTCGAACCAAGTAGAGACGCATGCATACCATGTTGTATCAAACCCATTCTCTGCCAGTCGGATAGAGGATTCCAATGCCAGTCTCGGTAGCCTCTCACGGGGTAGGTCCCAGACTCTATGGAGGAAGGTCACTGTATGAAAGGTGGCATCGATTTGAAGAGGGGTCATAGTAAACACTGCTTGTACTATCTGATGGGGGACTGAGGGCTTACTACGAATCATCCTGGATCTCATGATTATATGTAGCCGCTCAAATCTCTTCCACTCTGCTGCTGCAATATCACACCCCCAGAATGGTGCTGCATACATGGCAGTTGGTCTCACTAGGGTGTCGAAAAGCCAGTACTTCGGCAGTGGATCCTGGACGTGTGCTTGGAAATACTGTCGCTCTAGCCGGGCCAAAGCACCATATCCTCCGTGAGGCGTGCTCGAGCTGCATGGATCATCGTGAAAACTGGCCCAAGTGAAAACTGCACCCAAGTATGTGTAGGACTGCACAATCTCTACTGGTTGACCTTGGTAAGTGAAGATATGTCGATGGAGCACTCTGTATGAGGTGTTGAAGATCATAACCTTGGTCTTCCTAAGGTTAAGTGTCAGATCTCTCTCTGTGCAGAACTCCTCGAGGGCCTCCAGATGTCTCTGTAATCCCTCTATTGAGGACGACAGGAGGACTATGTCATCCGCATACAGTAGTATCGGTACCAACAAATCAGCCAGCGGTGACCCCTCGCCTCCCAGACGGCGGTCTATGAAGGCTCGCCTCCCAGACGGCGGTCTATGAAGGATGCGATCTCATCAATGTAGAGGCCGAAGAGAGTTGGTGAGAGGGGGCATCCCTTTTTCACCCCAATCGTGCTCTCCACCCAGCTTGATAGGCCTCCTGGGGTACAAACACGTCCCCTGAAGGACTCATATAGGCTCATCACCCCCCGAATCAGAACCTCTGGGATCTGCATCTCTTGGAGTCTCCTAATCATGCGAGATCGTGGGACAGTATCGAAAGCCTTCCGAAAGTCTACAAAGCAGGCATAGACTTTTTGACGCCTCGACCTTGCCTCCTCAATGATAGCCCTCAATGTGAAGATGTGGTCTAGGGTGGAATGCTGTCTCCGAAATCCTGCCTGCCCTAGAGCACATTGCCCATGTGCCTCTATGTGACTGTTGATCTCTCTCTCTAGTACAGATCCATAGATCTTGGCTAGAGTGTGGCCAATCATAAGAGTGCGGTAGTTCCCAGTGTCCATGGGGTCACTTGCCTTGTGTATTGGGACGATGGTGGTAGCACTCCAAGAGGGTGGAAAGCCGTGGCATATGGCATGGTTGAAGATCTGTGCTAGGATCGGGGCCAAAACCTTGTGCCCATGTGTGAAATGCTTCGTCCGTAGCCCCTCATGATCCTGTGCTCTCCGGTTATGTAGCCGACGGAGTGCCGCCCGCACATTCTGTGCAGTGAACAAGTGACAAGTGGCGGGTCTGGGCATAATGGACATATCAGGTGGTGCCTCCATTGGAACATCATAGAGAGAGCGTGCGTATGTGTACCAAACACCTGGGCCTGTGATGGAGATAGGCGGCTTCCTCTCCGATAGGAGCCCCCATCCGATAGTAGGATCCCCTCCTTTGAACGAACTAATCACCTCGTCCATCCTATGGGTGAGGAAAGCCCGCCGCTTGTGGCGTGTCAACCGTCGTGAGATCCTCTGTGCCTCAGGTGGTGTCAAGTGGCCAAGGGCTTGCTCACGTGAGGTGAGCTCTCATCTCTCTGCACTCATCATCATACCAAGGGTTCTGAGGCATCTTTCCCACTGAAACGCACCCAGGCCGAGTCGTAGGGAAAGATTTGATAGTTGCGTGCGTGACCACTGTGGCAAGGGTGTCTGATGCATGGGTGAGGTCTACGTCGTCCCCAAGTAGTAAACCTGGGAGCTCCTGTGCCAAATGGCTCACGTAAACGGGGTCAAGGGTCTGGTCAAAGTGGACCCGTACACAAGTGGGAGTGGGGGGGCTCTCCATGTGATTGGCGTAGTGGTGGAGATACTGAAGGATAGGTATGAGTGGTCAGCACCTAGCGGGGCAGGAGGCACAACGAAGTCGTGTATCCGTGAGGTGAAGGATAGGGGATCGAGTAGGTAATCCACTATACTAGTACCTCCGCCATGCAGGAAACAAGTGAACCCACCAGATAATAGCCATCTCTGTAGGCCATTATATATGATTAGGTCATGGATAGCCCCCAGGTCAAAGTAGATGCCGGCCGTATCCCGTCACGTGTGGTGCATCCGCTTAGTGTCTCACTGTCCCAAGCTCTGCAGTCTCTAGTTCTGGTACTATGAGAGAGTATAATGTGAAGTCAAGTAGGCCCACTTGCCTGTCACCTGTGTGTGCATTGAAGTCACCAAGAAGGAGGCTGTCTCCTAGTCTGGAGAACTCAATGAGATCATCATGTATCGTCTCATATGGGCCGTGTCTCTTCATAGTGATTGCGTATGCATAAGGTGATGTATTTGGGGGAAAGTAGCACACTGCCATGTAGGTTGGTCGGGCATCAGGTATCTGGACACGGATCCACATATGTCGCGCGTGTTCCTCTCTCTGAACCACTGAAATGAGGGGTCTCAAATGTGATCTGAAGAGGATGGCCATTTCTCTGGAGCCACGCACTCCACTGTCTCCCCTTATTTGCTTCCGGTGGGCTGACTCCGATGTATATCCTGCCACAGTGGGCAGTCCTCTCTCTGGACTCTCATGTGTCTCTGTGTAAAAGATCATGTCTCTCCCAGTGTATGTCTCCGAGAATCCTCCTGGGTCAGACCAGAGTGTGCCATTGCAGTTCCACACTGCCATCTTGAGTTCATTATGTGCATTCATCCCATTGGTCCGACACCGTCATAATTCCCCATCTTCCTTCTCTTCCCTGGCTGGTCTCTTGCGGATAATGACTTTACCATCTCTATATACAGCCCATTTTCCTACCTCCCTTGTTGCCATTACCCGTACCATTCCCTCCCTTTTGTGCTCCTGCTGTAGGAGGGTTAGATCATCATCCAAATATATTCTGGTCCCTTTCAATGCTACTCTCATGCTCATAATGGTGGACCAGAATTTCAGTATTAAGGGTCTCATCGGTGTTTCAGCTTTATCTACTCTCCAGGCTGTCTCGCATGTGAGATTAGCCCCCATTTTAGTGAACAAAACTTGGGCATCTGCCATTGGGGTATCTCCCACCGTCAAGCCCCTTACAAGCACATTCAAGACCTTGCTGGATCTCCTTTTCTCTTCCTCTAGAGTCTCAGAGATAAACTCCTTCTTGGGTGCAACTGATTCCTTTTTAACCACTGCTGTCCATTCAAGCATTTCTTTTCCCTTTATTGAGTTGTTGTGTGATCTCAGCATGTTTCCCAATCATCGTGGCCTGCATGGCCGCCATCTCTTTTTTGAGAGCTGCATTCTCTGTCTGAGTATTTCCATGGCTTTACAACTCCCCTCTGAAGGCATTTGCATATCCTTCATTTGCTGTAATTCAACACCCAGTGAATGCATCTTTCTTGGAGCTTTACCTTCTCATTAATCCATTCTGTTTTTTCTTGTTCCCAATCCTCTTTCTTGGCCTTTTCTTTCCTCCATTCTTCTTGTATTTTCCCTCCCTGCTCTTTAAACTCAGCAAGAGTCCTGTCAACATGGGATTTTTCAGCCAATAAGGCCACATTTGTGGCCTCTAGGCTGTCTATTTTTTCAATTAGCATGAGACATATTTTGTTGAGGCATGCCCCCAAATGTCCTCCACACACCCTCGTGTAGGCATAGTGCAAAGTAGATTTGAAGAAAAACCCTTGTAGAGAAATAGCGATCTTACATTCTTGCACAGGATCCCTCCCCTTTTCCCCTTGATTGCGGGCCTTTCTTGATCTTGGTGTGTTGCAGGTCGCCTGTAGCTGATGCGGAGCTATGGAGCTAGGCCGTGAGGGCCTGTTGGAGCCTCGAGTAGGGCCAATGGGCTGCGGGGATACCCAGCACTAGCCCAAGGCTAGCAGCAAGCTTGAGGGCAGCTGAGCAGCAGGCGCAGCTGCTCGCCACTGCTGGGACAGCTGGCGCAGCTGCTCTTGGCTTAAGGCAGCAGCTCAGCTGCTGTATGGCCAGGCCTAGAGGCCTGTGGCAGGCCTAGAGTCCCGCCCACAGGGGAGATGGCGTGACAGCAGGGACGGGCAGCAGAGGATGGTGGACAGCAGAGGAGGTGCAACAACAGGAAGGGGTGGCGCGATAGCAGGGGGGGTTTGGCGCGACAGCAGGGGGGGTTGCGGGGGGGCTAGCGCGACATCATACCTATGAATGTAGCAAGGTACTACAACATTCATGCTTGCTTGCACAAATGGCACCAATGGCTTTGCATGTTGGGAGAACAAGGAGTAAGGTCATGGGTTGCTTGGTGTGCTAGAATCCCTAGCAAGTAATGCCTTGGGGGTAAAAATTGTGGGCCAAAAGCCCAAAGGATCCAAGGTTGGGGCATTAGAATGGACCCCATAGAGGGGGCAAGGGGCAAATGAACTTTAAGTTGGTCATTGGAGTTGACCACATCGGGTCTCGGGGCAAATTAAAGACCAAGGGGCAAAGTAAAAACATGGGCATGCGACGTGGCATTTTCCCATGCTTGGGATGCATTTGGCAAGGTTGCCCATGGAAGCTCCCAGGAAGAATCACGAAGGAAAAAGGCTGCTGGCCAACGGGCGACATGAGAGGAGCTATGGTGCGAGCTGAAGCATATGCACGTATGGAGGCTTCATAGGACGTAGCTTGACGTTGTGAATGCTTGGCTGCCCATGAAGGGCTTCTTTTCCTGCTAAAGGACTACGGGCAGAGAGCCGCTTGGGCATCGTATGACCTGCGTGTAGGAGGTCTTGGCTGATGACGAGCTCTTACGTGGGAGAATTGCTGGGTGCTTAAAGAGCTTTGGCTTGGTTGGTGTTGTGACTGGTGACTGGAACAAGCTAGCTGATTTTGAATGAGTCTCGTCTGAGCATCTAGTAAGGCATGTACAAGCACGAGTTGGTGCCCGAGAACACTGGTAGAGGTCCTGGTTACCTGCAGGGTCACGCCCATTGGCTACTAGCTGCTCTAAAAAGGGCCTGGTTGCGCAAGGTCTACAGGACACAGGTGGGGGTCCACTCATGGAGACCGGCCTAGTCAGCAGTGGTTGTTTTAATGTCTCAGTTGAGCTTTGAAGGAGAGGCTGGTCACATAGATCAGCTCACATGTGTGAAATAGCTCTGGGAGCTTGCTTTGTTACAAAGAGCTAGCTGTAAGCTACTCTAAAAAATCAAATGGGCACATAGGGAATCTCAGCCTATTGGTGTGCTATTTTTGGAAGGGCTGGTCAGACATTCTAATCCATTTACTGAGCAGGGGAACTCTCAGTGTGGAGTCCTTCTCCTGGTCCAAGCTTCCATGGATGCTAGCTGGATGTTTATGCTTCTAACCTTACTCAGAGGGGGTAGGTGGTTGAGAGGGCACTTGACGCCGTTGCAAGGGATTGTGTGACCAAGTATTGGTTGCTAGGAACGATCCTGTAAGCCATCTGGAATAGAAATGGATGCCTATTTGCCATGTTTGGTGGGAGCCATTCTCAACAGAGAACATGCATTGGTTATGGACGCCTAGTGGGCTATGTAATACCCTTGTTGCCAAAGAGTGGTGGTTGGTTGCCCACTGAGAGTTTGTTCTTTGTTGTGAGCTATGTTTGGGGAAGCTTAGTTGGCAGGGTGATCCACAGTGGATGCTTGCAGTTCTGGCAGACTAGCTATGTTCTCACCCATTGCTTGGGTATTTCAGTGAATCAGTAGACACCTATGGTAGTCTGGGGAGTTGTGCGACATTGTTTGGGCTGCTAGCAACAACTCCGAGTTTTATGCAGGTGTTTGCACTGAGATGGATGGCTATTGCCATTGGGGTGTGAGAGCAGGCCCCAGCAAGGTTAATGCTTGGGACACTTATGCCTACTGAGAGCGGGAAATTCACTGAATGCAAATGAGATTGAACTGGATGTGTATCTATTTGCAGGTCTCTCCATTTTAGTAAAGAAATAGCTCTCAATCTGCCAGTTGTATATTTGCTGAATTGTTGTTTGGGGCCAATCTGTGTCGTTATCTTGGTGTAGGGGAACTTTAGCTCTCAATCTGCCAGTTGTATATTTGCTGAATTGTTGTTATAACAGTGTTGGCTGGTTATTTGTTAGTTCTACTGCCCTTTAATTTATTGAAGGCCGGTTTCATCAATCATACTATCCTCACAGATTTTACATAATTGCCCAGGGGTGTCTATCCATCTACATGTCCCTACCTCTAGGTCATGGGAGCTGACTCTAAATCTGCAAATAGCCTTTCTCTTGTACATGGAGATATTGCCCTTGTGGTACTGCTGCTCATTGTTGTATGTTAACATGGGGTTGATCTATGTCTTGTAAAACACCACTTTCCCCTTATATCCTCTCCACAAAGTGTCTACCACTTCCTGCTGCACAAAGTGTCTACCACTTTCTGCTGCACAAAGTCCCTTATGGCCCCTCTCTTCTCAGGTAAATTTCGGCTTGGGATATCCCACCTTTCCAACCAATTATGTGCCTCTTTGAATCATTCTTTTTCTCTTGTGGCTTCCATCACTTTGTAAGGGATTCTATTGCTGTCCATTTGTTTTGGTTTGACCATATAAGAGATCAAGAGACATATTGCTTCTCCCTCAAGAGATAGCGTTCCGGTTTCTGCCAAAATCATGGGATAGGGAGTTTGCACTTAGCCGTAACTCTTGTATTAAGAACCTTTTCTGAATTCTCTCTATTCTTTTCCACATCTCTTTTGCTAGATTTGTACCCCATACTTGAAATCCATTCAATACCATTGGCTACATTGGAGTGTGAAAAAGGAATTTCCTCATACTTCAATTCCAGATGTTTGATCTCCTGCATTTGTTTTTGTAAGCTGAATAAGGCTTTTAGGCCTCCATTTTCTATACATAGATATCATCCTCAAAATCCAGTCCTAGATATTTGTAAGATTTCATCACCTTTCATCAAACAAAATACGATCAGACTTATCTTTTTTCTCAATAATTGTCCCCTTGGTCTTGTCAATCATACCTGTGTTTTTGCAGAAATCCGAGGGAACGTTGAGGTGCTTTGAAAGTGAGCTGCATTCTTGGCAAAAAGGACCACATCATCTGCATAGATAAGAAAAAGAACTACATATCCTGCAATTTGACTGCCATATCTGCCCTATTGTCTTATTAGTTCATCTAAGAAGACTCCAAAGAGTGTGGGGGCAGCCTTGTTTCACTCCTACGTCACTGAAAAAAGAGGCTTTAGGGGTGGAGTTTTTGACAAGATGTGTAAGCTCAGCTAGGACCTGACTGTAGCAGCCCTTAGTTCTAGAGGGACTTGAAGTTAATGCATTCTTTCTTGCCTTGGTACCATATCTCAATCTTTCTTGAAGTCTACAAAGCAACACCACACTGATTTGTCTTTGCCTTTAGCTCCCTTTTTTATAGCTGTAAGCGTTATGTATGGATCCATTGTGGAATATTTCAGTCTAAAACAAGCTTGAGAGGGGGCTCTAACATTTGACAATTCCGCCCACTTTTCTTCAATAACTTTTCAAACAGTTTTGCCATGAAGGCCAAAGAAAGGCATATGGAACCAAGTATGAGCTACATCCTACCAAAAAAACCACCCTAAGTAGGGGAACTAGAGGTGTCTCACACCCCCCTAATAATGGTAATACAAATAACTAGAACGAAGACTGGAATTACCAAATGGTGTGCATGATCCAGAGAGAGAGAGAGAGAGAGAGAGAGAGAGAGAGAACTGAGTCCCTCTCATTTACAGGTTTCGGGTCTTCTCAAGGATTCGGGCTACTCAAAGGATATGGTTTACAAGTTCTAGGTGACTCTAAACCCTCCAAGGAGCAAAGACGATGGATTTAACGGCTTGTATAAACTGAGAAGAGTCGGAAGGTTTTCTGCGACAGATGCGTTGATGGGAGGTACCTTTAATGATAAAGAACAGGACGAATAAGGCCAGATGGATGTTGAATTTATTTTTCAAAATTTGGCGAGAATAATAATAATAATAACTTCCATTTGTAATGTCAGAGAATCTCTCTCTCTCTCTCTCTCTCTCTCTCTCTCTCCCCCCCCCCGCCCAAACCCCCCCATTTGTGCATTTGTACAGGCATGGGTGAGTGTACATCTCTGAAAAAATGAGCTGAATAACTTTCTCTCCCCTTTGTTTGTTTGTTTTTTTGGTTTCTGGGGCTTGGGGATATAGATTGTGTGTGGTAATTGGTGGGGTGGGTGCATACATCTGTGAGGAAAGGAAACCATGTTCACATGATGGACACACTGTTGAAAATTGGAGAAAGTAAATATGTTTGAACATAAATTATCAATGCTCGAGTATGTGTGGGTGTGTGGATTTGTATTTGTGAGAGCATATGTTTATACTATGGCCTTTACCCAATGTTGGCGCTGATGCCATCAGTATGTCATTGTAGCTGGTCCTTGCTATGTGTGATGGAGTTTATGGTTTTCAATCTTATGTGTGACTATCATGAGATTGCTACTGCACTACATGTGTTGTTTTTAGAGAATGAGTTTGGGCATGTTCCTGGATTAATCCAGATATATGTTTGGACATAAATTGTGGAAACTTCAAGTGCACATATGTGTCCTCTCTTTCACCTTGCATGCATGCTTCAAGTTTTGAAAAGATTCCATACTTTTTTGGTTTAATATCCAAAATGAGAACAAGAGAAATCCATCTGTCCTTTCGTCTTGGCAAATATTCCATAAGGAGCTGGACATTTGCTATCATCTAAAAGTTTCAAGGAAAAGGGAATTATCATGACGTTCTGTGAGAGGCTGGATGCCACAAACAACATTCATCCAACAATGAATATCTATAGTCCATCATACCGAATATCTATAGTCCATCATTCTGGGTTCTAAAAGACCTGAGAATCAAGATGAGAACACAGTACAAATTCTCTTTAAGAGCACCCAAAAATTATAACCTTCTTTTATACCAACATGGCCACATATCCATCCACATGGTCATCTTGCGAATACTTTCTTTTGGTCTACGAGGCTTCATGGCCAAGGTGTAGCATACATAGATTGATGTAAATCAAGAATAATATGGTTTTTAATTTGTGGAGGTTCAAACGTGATTATATGAGCCATATATCTTTTGTAGTAGCAGAGATTCATGGAGACGCGACATACTATTGGGGTATCTCAGAGCTTATTGTGGGAACAGGGCTCTAGTCTTGGAATGGGTATGAAGGGGGTGGTGGTTTGTTGTTTGTATGTTTGAAGGGTCACTTGACCTTTGGTTTGATTGTGTAGTATTACCTCTCATTAGCGAGGTATGTGTGTATGCAAGATGAGGCCATCTCAGTCTTTAAAATGAGGCTTGTACTTTGCTATGAATATTAATCAACTTTAGCATTTTCCTCCGTATTGTCTCCATCTCTTTGGCTCTCTCCATGTTACTATCACAGGTATCAGGGCCTGTTGCTTTCTTCTTGGCTGTCACTATTTTCAAGAACAACTGCCCTGATGGAGCTGCAACTCTATCTGCGGCAACATTTTGATTCCACCGGAAAATCTGGAGAGCTTCCATCGATTCAAATTTTCCCTCCATTTCCGTTCTGGCCCAACCCTGTTCAACAACACAACTGGCTGACATTTATTGACGGAGCCATTGTTTTCTTACAAATCTGCCCATCAAATTCTGCTCATTAGCTGCCTCAATGGACATTGCTTCATCACCATCTTTCTACTGGATAACTCCCCGTTTTTTTAAAGATCTTCCCGCCTCCTTCAGGACAAATCGGCACCTTCTTGCTGCTGGAGCTGACAAAGATGGCCAGTCGCCCTACGGCAAAAAAACACCGTCGCTTTTTGCACCTTGATGAAGAGCATTACTTAATCGACCCTCTTCTTGATTTTCCACAATGATTTTTGCATTTGCCTGCAACTTCTCTAGTGCTGATGGTCGACACATTTTGGAGCTCTAAAAAATGGTCGTTGCTTTCCTTGCTAAAGTCGAAACTGTCGCTACTATGTCGGGTATGTTGTAGATCTGAAATCACCCTCCTCTGAAGTACAAATCGCCATTTTGCTCAAATGTTGCTGTCCACAATGGGGCTATTATTCTACTGCAAGAATCAAATTTGCCCTTGCTTTTACTCCTATCCTTAAGGAAAAGATTGATCGATTTTGTTGCTGGTGGCCACCACCCTTTTTTGCCCCGATTTTTGAGATGTATTCCCAGTGGATGGTTTCATCCTCTTCCTCCTTTTTCACCCTCAACAAATGCAGTGATTGGTTGTCTTACTAAATCTTATTTGCTGGTAGCTTGTCCACTTCACCATGGCTCTATCTGTTGCTTCTCTCCAATGAATATCTTGGAGAGAATTTATCGGGTTCCCAACCTGGCAGACGAAAATGCAGCTTGTCTTCATATGAGAAGGCCTTTGGAGGTTAATTTTTGGAGACGAGAAAATTCTTGATTCAGATTCCACGTAGCTTAAAGCTGATAAGCAACGCAATTAGATGGTGATTTTGCCATTATTGGCCTCGGGCTTATTGACTCCCTCATACATCACATCGACTTCATGTCGTCAGCACCAAGTGTGGAGTATGCTCGAATGTATATTTGGTAATAAGATAACCAATTAAAATGTTTTTAAAATTGAAGTTCTACGACCTTAGAGCCGGTCCCCATGGACCGGCTAAATAGGCCTCCCCGGTGGATTAATCTCCATCTAGCGTAAAATTTGGGGGGCACACCAGAAATCTTCAAGTGGAGGGCCCATGGAAAATCGGAGATCGCTATTGCACTCCACGATTTGCAGTGGTCCACTGCCTTCAACCTACAATAGACGGTGGCCTTCCTCCTGCGCTATTGTGAGACAGCCTTCCTACGCACCTCAACCCAGCATGCAGCCGATCAAACCTGCAGCAGCTCCAATCACACTCACACACAGGCAAACAGAACACTTGCAAACCAGCAAGAAACAGCTCGACCCTCCAACAGCTGATCAGAACCTCCAGTAGCTCACGCTCCCACTCAAACGTAGCACTACTCATACTCGGAAGCTTGCAATCAGAACCTTTACCAATGCACGCCACACTCAGGCATAGCTCCATTCACACTCAGAAGCCTGCAATCAAAAGCATTGTCAGCTGCAGTCACACCTCCGATTAGACGAAGCTCCATCACATAGCTTCACCGAAGAACAAAGGGACACACAACCTCTGACCAGAGAGCCAAGGGACACCCAACATCTTCACTTACACGCAGCAGCTCCAATAACAAGCTCCTGCAGCTCCAGTCAGACGTAGAAGATCCATTCAGCTCCCTCCTATGCCCAGCACCTCGTGCAATGGATCCTCATGCCCTTGCAGCCCTTGCAGCTACAGCCATGGTACTTGGACTGTGCGTGCAGCGTTGGCTGAAATTGATGCAGAATATCACTGCTGAGGTATTCAGCCCCGCCATTGTGACCTTTGGAGGTGGCATGCAGCATTCTGAAACTGAGAAGGACTGCTCTGATGCGGAAGATGACTCCGAGGACGAGGATGCCCAACAGCAAGTACAAGCGTTGGCGTTACAAACAACAGACACAATGGTGGATGGGTACTTACGTTTGGAAAGTATTCAAAGAAGGAAAGCGTATGGACTATGGTATGTGAAGCCAAGGTCGCTTCATTTTTGGCGGAATCTTTTCGATTACGCCAACGAGGATGGCGTGAGGTTTGAGGCAACAGTTGTACTACTTTATCTGTGACCTAGTGAGGGACGACCTATCCCAAAAACCAATTCTGCTTTTGTTGCAAAGCATTCCAACTTGAATCCTCACAGTGGAGAAGAAAGTGACCATTGATTTGCTTCGGTTGGGATTGGGGATGAAGCTCATTGAAATGTCAGAGCATTACGGCGTGGAGAAGTCCACCGTGGGCAGGGCCGTCAAGCAATTTGTGAATGCCCTCAACAAACACGAGGCAGTTCCTATGCTGGCTTGCACAACAGAGGAAGCCATGCAAGAAGTCAAGTGAGGTTTCCAAGCACTCTGAGGATTTCTGAATTGGTGTGGTGCAATTGACAACACTCATATCGAGATTGAATTACCTCATGGGGTGTGTCACACGGCTTGTAGGGACTGTAACCACAGGTACTCAATGTCTTTGCAAGGAGTCACTTGCGCTTCCTCGACATTCTCACAAGTTGGGCAGAGTCTATGAATGATGATCAAAACTCTTCTCTCTACCATATGGCTGAAAGAGGGCAAATTTGGAATGGTCCTACATTTGTTGATGGACAGATCGAAATACGTGAATATATTCTTGGTGATGGGGGGTACCTTTCGCTTCCCTTCACCCATACCCAATGCTTGAGGGACTTCAACTTCATACATTCCCCCTCCAGTGGTGCTTTCTCTACAATCCGGTTCGAAGGCCGCACATGAGGTTTCTACCGAAGGTTATAGCAGCTTGCTGCATCCTTCATAATATCTGCCTAGAGTTCGAAGTCGATGTCCCCGATAATTATGTGCTAGACCTCAATCTACAGATCAATAATGAAGCGGTCGAGTACAAGGAGGGGGAGAGCACTAGAAATAGCTGCTCAACTATCTTGTACCTGAGTGATTGTCACATGCACTAGGGTCAGCCCAGGTGGCAGTGACAACTGGCTATCTTGTCAGCCACCCTACGCAGCAGATTTGGCAGGTTTTGGGGCCTCCAAAGGGCAGCAGCATGCCTCAACCCCCTCCAGGTCAGCCCTTGGGCCTGAGCAAACAGCCTGACCAGCCCAGCCAACCAGCCAATTGGCTGGTCGGCCAGTTCAGGCTGCTTGGGTTGGCCAAAACGGGCCTTTCCAGCCCCTATATAAAGGGGGGCTTGCCCCTCATTTCAGGATCCAGCTCCCAGCCTTCAGCAGCCCCTTTTAGCCATCCTATGGACAAGGTTGGGTGTTCTATTTCCGCAGCATAGCTCCATCTCTCGTATGTCGTAGTTAGGGGAGTGGTCTCTGTGCAGTTTTGTATGGATTTGACAATAAAGCAGTTTACTGTAGTTTGGTAGATCTTTGGGGTCTTTCATGCTTGAGTTCTTCCTTGTATGTTCATCTATTTTCCGTACAGCTAGTTCCCGCAATACAATAAAAAAAGCTCGACTTTTGCTTTCAAATGTTTTGTTTGTTCTATGTACATCGAATCAAATCTTTCTATCTTACAACCCGAATATCATAACAAAACAACATTACTACTGTAGGAATGCGCATTCAACCATTCTATGCCACGACAGGAATGCCTGCCATTATTCATTCATAAATTCCTGCAGCCCGTGAAAGCATATGGCAGCTACAACCGAAACCAAAACCATACTATGCTACACCCCGAATGGCTGCCATATTAATTCATAAATTCATAGAAAACGAATGCCCATTGAACAGCAGGCTGCCCTGCACGTGTCTGCAAAACATGAAACCATGAAAGTGTCTACCCTGAAAGCATATGGCAGCCTGTGAAACCATATGGCAACCCGTGAAAACATATGCCAGCGGGGGAAAGCATATGGCAGCCCATACTTCATGAAACTGTATGGCAGCTGGAGCTTTATGAAACTTAAAATACCACTAAACTGAAACCATATGGCAGCCCATATTTGAAGAAAATTAAAACCCCATTAAACTTAAAACATAAACTTGAAACCATATGGCAGCATATGGCAGCCCATGAAAGCATATGTTAGCTGGTGAAAGCATATGGCAGCTCATACTCTGTGATGTAGGAACAAAGTGGAGACATGTTGTGAACACAAGTGAGCAAGAGTGCACACACAAGAAAGCTCCAATAGTAATGTTCAAATGAAACAATACAAGTACTTGGTATATATAGTACCCAAGTACTACTGGTCAACCATAGGGTTGACTTTATGTCTACAACACCATATCTTTGTAATGTCTTACAAATCCCCTCTCAAAGATATGGCTGAAAGTACCTTGGAAACGTCTCAGGCGTACCCTACAGTACCTGAAGTACCATGGTTGCACAAATTTATCCAGATGGATATGCAACCTATGGGAGTACATGAAAACAATGTCATTGTGAATCACTTCACAACCCCCCTTGACATTGTGAGAATGTCTTTGATCTCCAAGCCATGTCGATGTCGTAAGAAAAGATCTGCTGACACGGCTTTGGTGAAGATATCCGCCACATTGTCCTCAGATGGACAATAGATGAGATCAGTGAAGCCATCAGAAATACAATCATGTACATAATGGTAATGATTTTCAATGTGTTTCATGTGAGCATGAAAGACATGATTGTTGGCTATGGCAATGCAACTCTGGCTGTCACAAAAGATAGAGTTTGCTTCGCCATCTTGTGCATGATGCAAGTCATGTAAAGCTTTCTTCTTAACCACATTAACTCCGTAGTGGTTGAATCTGCAGCTTTGTACTCTGCTTCACTAGAGGAAAGACAGACTCGCTCTTGCTTCTTACTGAGCCATGAGATATACGCTGGACCCAATGAGAAGCAATAGCTAGTAGTGGACCGTCTGTCGGGTCTGTCAAAACTCAATGCCAAGACAATAATGCAATAGGCCCAAATCTGTCATGTCAAAGTTGTGAAATAAGGGGACTGCATTGTTGTAATTTGTTGCAAATCATTGCCAGTGAGTATGATGTCATCCACATATAGTACTAACATCACCAATTCTGATTTTTGCTGCAAAAACTGATGTATCTTTTGATACCACGCATGAGGTGCTTGCTTCAACCCATATAGAGCCTTCCTGAGCTTGCATACCTTGTGCTCTTGTCCCTTCACCTCAAAACCTTGGGGCTGATGTATATAGACCTCCTCTTTAAGATCTCCATTGAGGAAAGAGGTCTTGACATCCATCTGCTACACTGACCAACCATAAAACGCAGCAAGAGAGATGACAAAACGAATGGTGGTCATCTTGGCCACTAGAGCAAAAGTCTTCTCATAATCTATCCCCTCCTCTTGTGCATATCCCTTGGCAACCAAATGGGCTTTGTATTCTCAACTGTGCCATCTAAATGATATTTCACCTTATAAATCCATTTCGTGCCAACCACATTTTTTCCAATGGACGCATCAACCAAGTCTTATGTGGCATTCTTCTCAATGGATTTAATCTCAGCTTCCATAGCTTTCTGCCATGCGAGACTATGCTGAGCATCCTTGAAGCTGTGAGGCTCATTTTCAGCTTCCATCACTGAGGTCATCAAAGCAAAATTGACATTTTTTTTATTTTTCTGAGTGCTGGCCCTGGTTTTCACAAAGTAGGTTGATCCTTGACATCTTGAATGGTCAATCTTGCCCAGCGTGGATAGATTTCTTTGCTGTACCACTCGGGGTTGCATCAACATCTTTAGTGGCCTCACGGCATTGATAATGTCTCCAAACATGAGGCTATCTATTCTCATTAATTAGCTGCAAATTTGAAACATTTGAGGGAGAGTCATCCTCAACATGTGGCAAGCCATCTGAACTATGAGAAGTAGAAAGGGAAGCATCAAGAGACTCCATCTCATCATCCGCAAACTGGATGATGTCCAAAGGGGTGTCATTGTATGGTGGCAAGTCTGCACTAGCGGGCTGCATGCACTCATTCTCAACAAAGAGAATATCTCTGCTGATTATTACCTTCCTGGTAGCGGGATTATAAAGCCTAAATCCCGTGCTTCCAGTGCTATACCCCACGAAAATGCATTTGACACTCTTGTCATTAAGCTTTGTTCTATGTGCATCTAGAACCAAAGCATATGCTATTGAGCCAAAAACTCTGAAATGACTAATCTTTGGCTTAAAGCCATACAAAGCCTCAAATGGAGTCACATAACCAAAGCTTTGGTAGGGCATCTGTTTAGAATGTAAGTGGTTGTCACAATTGCTTCTCCCCAAAAAGCCTTTGAGACTCTCTTGAATTTCAGTATGCATGTCGTCATCTCCATGAGATTATGATTCTTTCTCTCAGAGAGTGGATTATGCTGTGGTGTGTAAGGGCATGTCAAGTGATGTTTAATCCCATGCTGCTTCAAAAATCCCTAGAATGCATGTGACATGTACTCTCCCCCTCTATCTGAGTTGAGTGCAAATGCAAAGTACGACTGGTTGCTCTGAAATGCCATTGATTGCGCAATGCAATCACTACAAAAATGACATCAACCAATCACTGCACTCTGCTGCAATCTGAAGTGCAATCCCAAACTGAAAATGCACAACCCAAATCTAAAATAGCGCACCCACGAGTGCTCAAATGCATCCAACGGAGCTCAAAGGCATCCACAACTGTAAAGTAACTGCAAATGCATCCAAGAATGCAGAGTATCTACAAATGCACCTGAGAGTGCAAGAGTATGGGTTGCAAAAACAATCCCGAAGCGAAATACACAGCTCAAAACACTTACTGAAAGCGCACCTTGGTCGGAATCACTTGCAAAATAGTCCACTGACTTTGTGGGTAAGCTGGAGATGACAAAGGAGCTGAAGTGAGCTGCTTGGAGCTGAATGAAGTTGTCGGGAGTACTTCTGAGCACAATATAATGTAGGGAAGAGCTTGGAGAAGTATGGAGAGGCCTGGAGTTGTTGGAATACACCCGGGAGAGGCTGGAGCTAAAAAGTGTCCAAATCTGAGCAAAAATGCCAAAAAACAGTCAAAAATTGCTTGAATCGCCTTCTAACAAGTCGTACGGATTCGAAATCACCTTCCGACAAGTCACACGGACTCCCAACACTGTCGCATAACTATACGAACAAATTCGTACCGACGTCCGTACAATTGTACGGACAAAAAAAAAAAGTTTTTTTTCGCACGAAATGTTGAGGGACAAGTTTATTTGTATGCGGATAGCTCAGAAATTTCGAAAAACATTGAAATCAGGCCTCAAAAGGTCAAAAACAACTGCTGGACTATTTTTTTTTCCTACTCTAAAACAAGTTTCTGGCGATGAAATGAGGCACCAGACTGAACTAGAGAAGGAGCTGAATGCTGGAGCTACCTCAAACGAAAGCTGGAGTGCTGAATGTGAGAACTAGAAATGCGCACTGGAGCACCAAGCTTGCGGGTGTCTGGAAGCAAGTGCGGGAATGGGCTCTAGAGACGGAAGCGCTTTGATACCAAATGTAGGAACATTGTGGAGACAGGTTGTGAACACAAGTGAGCAAGAGTGCACACACAAGAAAGCTCCAATAGGAATGTTCAAATGAAACAATACAAGTACTTGGTATATATAGTACCCAAGTACTACTGGTTAACCATAGGATTGACTTTATGCCTACAACACCATATCTTTGTAATGTCTTACATGTGAAACCATATGGCAGCCAAAACTTTATGAAACTTTAAAAATCACTAGACTGAAATTCCATGAAACCATATGGCAGCCTATACTTGAAGAAAATTAGAACCCCACTAAACTTAAAACATAAACCTTGAAGCCGACATATGCCCATACTTTATCAAGCCGTATGGCAGCCCAATCTTTATAAAACTTGAAACCCCACTAAACTGAAGCTCCATGAAACCATATGGCAGCCCATAGTTAATGAAACTTAAAACTTAACTAATTTAATTCCCTTTAAGTGAAACTTTCCATACTCACACCCCGATGGAAGCATAGGCGAACCAATACTTTATGAGACCACACT
Source organism: Dipteris shenzhenensis (assembly GCF_047967505.1). Classification (NCBI taxonomy): domain Eukaryota; kingdom Viridiplantae; phylum Streptophyta; class Polypodiopsida; order Gleicheniales; family Dipteridaceae; genus Dipteris; species Dipteris shenzhenensis. The sequence goes on from NC_141620.1 coordinate 22,052,775, forward strand.
TAAAGAAACTTAATGTTGGAGATAAGTGCACACTAAGTACTATTTCCTAGCCTACATAAGTCTAAGTCTAGTCTTTATGTCTTGAGTGTGTGCCATGTGGCACTTCTACAATTATCCCATAAGCACTCTTGCTTTATGTCTTGTACTTTGGCCCATATATTCAATGGGTCACATCATTGTAATCTATCAGTCTAGCTTGTGTCTTGTCTACACTCTTCTCAAGGTATTTCTTATGTTTCAGTCTTGTCATCTCATTTCTAGTTTCTAGTTCTAGTTCTTTCTTCCATATTCCAACATGGTATCAGAGCATGTAGATCCCCTCTCCTCTCCTCTCACTCTGCTGTAGCCATAGCTTCGTCTTCTCCTTTCAGTTTACCTCTCCCGCCGGCATTTCTCTCTTCAGCCTCTCGTGGCACCTCTACCTCTGCACCGCCCTCCTCTACGCTTCTGTTGGCCGCCTCTTCTCCAAGATCTACCCTCTTTCTGCCCCGCCATTGCGCTCAGATCTGCCCTCTTTCTGCCCTGCCATTGCGCTCAGATCTGCGTGTACGCCTGCTCCGCCTGCTCCAAGTCTCTGCGCTTCAAATCTGTGCAGCTCAGCCACAGATCTGAGCGCCAGATCTATGTAAATCTGTCATCCGTACGTTCGTACTCTGCGCCGTTGTTCGTACTCTGCTTGTCGTCGTCCGTATGTCCGTACTCTGTGCCGTCGTCCGTACTCTGCTCGCCATTGTCCGTACGTCGTCCATACAGTCCGTACGACTGTACAGAATCCGTACCTGCACAGGCTGACGACTTCTCCTGCTCCATCTTCACGGAGATCTACATTCTTTTTACACTTCTACTTCTGCCCGGAATTAAGGTACTGAGCTTTTGCCTCTTTCAGTTTGCTGAACAGTCTCTCCTTTTTTGCTGGTTCCTCCTGCTTCGATGGGCTGTCATATGCTATGGCCTTGACAAAGTGGTGAGAGAACCGGCTTCTGGGATCTCTTTCTCTCATTTATTTCTGCAAAATTATAAGGGAATAGACACTGCCCTTGCATCCTAGCAAGAGGTAAGACCTTCCTACATGGCATCTTCCTCTCATTCTCTCATATCTATCGACAAATTCAATGGGTCCAACTTTCATACTTGGCAGATCAAAATCAAGTGCCATCTTATGAAAGAAGGTCTTTGGGACATTGTTCACCGTGATGCTCCCGAAGGTCCATCTGAGCAAGTTGTTGCTGCCAAGAACGACAAAGCCTATGCTATCATATTGCTCGGCCTTGGAGATGATTACATTCATCACATCTCTGACATACAGTCTGCTCCTCAAGCATGGATCACGTTGGATACTCTTTTTGGAGCCCGATCTAAAAACTCTAAGATTGCACTTATGATCTCATTCTTTGATCTACATATGCAGGAAGGAGCTACTATAGCCTCTCATGTCAATTATCTTCGCAGTCTTATGGTTCAGCTTGTGTCAGTCAAGTCTCCCATCTCCGAAGATATTGCTATTGCTGTGCTTCTCAAAAGCTTACCTGACTCCTATGATACTCTTGTCACTACCTTCAAGTATCATAATAGTCCTTCTCTTGAGGGTATCATCAATGCTCTCCAAGAGGAAGAAAGAACTCAACAACGAAAGGTAACTAACTCTGCATTTTTAGCAAAGAAAGGAAGTTCTAAGGTAAGAAAGCCTTGCACCCATTGTGGCAAAACTAATCATGTGGAGAAGGACTGTTTCAAGGCTCATCCATGCACCATTTGTGGCCGTGATAATCACCGGGAGAAGGACTGCTACTCCAAAACCTCTACATCAGTTCTTGCAACTACCTCAGCCCATGTTGCTGCAACATCTCCATCAGCTGATCCTGCTGTTCCTTCCTCACATGATGAGAAGTGGGCTTTTTGATTACTTCTATGTTTTGTCTACCACCTTGACCACCGATGATGTAGGTCAAGGGGTTCTAGTGTCTTGGTCTTTCTATTTGTCTACAGTCAGTCTTCTGTCTATCTAGTCTTGTCTGTCTGTCTATTTGTCTATCAATCTGACTGTGTTTTAGATCCATCTTGTCCTTACCCTTGTGGACCCATATGAGGATATCACTTGAGGAGGGGTGTCTCAGGATCATTTGTCTGTCATGTTTTCTATCTCTCAGTCTATCAAGTCTGTCTTCTAGTCTTGTCTTTCTGTCTTACTCCTAGTGTCCACTTAAGGAGGGTGTTGGAGATAAGTGCACACTAAGTACTATTTCCTAGTCTACATAAGTCTAAGTCTAGTCTTTATGTCTTGAGTGTGTGCCATGTGGCACTTCTACAATTATCCCATAAGCACTCTTGCTTTATGTCTTGTACTTTGGCCCATATATTCAATGGGTCACATCATTGTAATCTATCAGTCTAGCTTGTGTCTTGTCTACACTCTTCTCAAGGTATTTCTTATTTTTCAGTCTTGTCATCTCATTTCTAGTTTCTAGTTCTAGTTCTTTCTTCCATATTCCAACACTTAAAACCTCACTAAACTAAATTTCTGTTAGGGGGACGTGAATTTCATGTGCATCTAAAACCATGGCTACACTCGTGGATATTTTGGCCATGAGGGATTGGCCTAGAGGAAGTGTCTACTTCCTCGAATTCCCATTTGGCCACAAGGATTGGCCTAGAGGAAGCGTCAATTGTTTTTATTATTGGCACGCATCCCAAGGTAGCTCTCTTGCACCAAAACTGTTGGCACACAGTCCAAGACCTGATTTCCAGTTGGTACAACATGTTTTCTTGATTGAACGACCCATTTTGATGCTGTACGGGTTGTTCTGCACCACGAGAGATCCTATTGCAGATATTTTAGCCTTTCTCTCATGTTTCCGGCTTGTACCACGTGAGCCTTGCTCTTCCTTCGCTTTTCATCTCTCAGAATCTTTATCCTTACTTTCTCTCTCTTTTCCCCTTGATTGGAAGCCATTTCTACAACCTTAGGGGTTGGACAGAGGATAGGTGCAAGATAGACTTGCACCTCTACCATGGACAACAAGTATGGATATTTTGACTTCCTTTTGGAGTTCTTTTGTCCTTTTTGAAGTCTTTGTTGTTGGAAGCCCCCTCTTGGCCATTCAAGCTGTGAATAGGCACCCAGTTACAAAGGGTGCAACCAGATTGGAGCCAGAGGTGCAGTGTGTGAATTTCTTCGTGTATTGAGGTCATTTGCTTAGTGTGAGAACTATGTTAATGCATTGCTGCCCCGAGAGGCCGGTTAGTGGATTGTGGGATTGCCAGACCCTTAGGGGGGCAGTTTGGATGCATTTCAAGCCTTGAGGCTGTTTGAGCATCTGTTTTGGACTTGTGGAATGTATTGCCACTCTTGGTTGGACACATTTGTGAGGAAATGCCTTAGCCTTGCCTAGTAGTTTTTAGTGGGTGCACTAGAATTGGATGCATTTTGAAGCCAAGTGCTGGCTTGTGCAGTGGACTACTAGTGTAGTAGAGTGCAAGGGTGAGCCCTTGGTGTAAGAACAATATTTTTCATTGCCAAAGGAATTAAATAAATACCAAAAGGGGACCACAGTATTTGGGGCCAGTGTGGTGTCTCGTGTTTGATTTCATTGAGCAGGGGCACTCTAGCCTCCATCTAGTTTCTTTCTCCAAGTTGTTTCTAAGTGGTTTAATGAAGTGGTTGAAAATGACATGGATGCCAAGCTAGTTACGGTTTATTGCCCTTTAGTTTACTGAAGGCCGGTTTTAGTGGTTCCATTGCCGGGATAGTCACCATCTTCCTACAGAGGTGAGCATTGGTAATGTTGGGTAAAGAAAGCCCCCATTACATTTTTGTCACAACCATATAAACGACAAGCATGTCACACTATGAGAAGTCTTTGAACATCTCAGAACATGAAGAAGATAGCTTTGAGGAGGTGCACAAGACCACTGAGGGTGAAGACGAATAGAATAATGAGGGGCAGCATGTTCTTTTGGGTCATGCCACTAAGGCATCCCAAGATGAAGCTGACGAAGCAGAAGAACTAGATGCAAACGCCCTCTTCAAGATGAAATTGGCAAGTGCTATGGGCACTTTGACACAATTGACCCAAGATCTGGTTGAGATACTAGATGCCCCTCCCAAGAGCAAAAAGGCAGCCAAGAAACACATGAAGCAAAGGCCTATGCATAATGATGCACCTTAAAGCAGACAGCCACCCGTGACTCCACCTATAATACCCTCAATTGCTCCTGGCTGGGGAATGCCCCATAGGGCAACAATTTTCAGTCACTGAATTATGGAGAGCAATCCTTTCCCCCTCTAATTATGCACCCCAGATATTTTGGAGGGTCGGTCTTCCAAGCAATGGTGGGACAGCCCACAGAAGGGCTCAGGCCTGGCACATACTTGGGGAGTCTTCAGCCAGGAATGCAAAATTTCCAGCAACAAATGATGGGGGGAATGCCGGCTGCAAATGCCAACATGATGTATGCAAACATAGGGATGCAACCCGGAATGCAGATGGGGATGCCAGGAATGATGAGTGGTTCCATGAATATGCCACAGATGTAGGGAATAAGACCTGGAATTGTCAATCCAGCTATGAGAGGGCAGTAATGCAAAGAGTTTGGGCTAGATGATGCCACCTCCTTATTTGCAACCACCTGTGTATGACAACATTGCACCCAAGGGAAAATTGAGAGACTACAAAGAGGGTGGGGTTGCTATAAAATCTGAGACATTCAATGGGACTCAGGATAGGCTGAAAGCATTGACTTTTGTGCAACAATTTGATGCTGCCTATGCCAGTGGCAACTTCATAGAGTCATCAAAGGTCAGGAAGGCATCCACATTTCTCAAGGGCAATGCACTTTAATGGTGGACCAATTTACTCTTGTAGGGTAAAGCCCCTAACACTTGGGTTGAGTTCAAGTAAGTTTTCTCATCTGCTTGGCTCACCACCACTTTTGAAGTGGATATAATGACAACATGGCATAAGATGGATGCCGCGAACTATAAGAACCTCGAAGAGTACAATAAAAAGTTTTGGGAAGCCTTGCTTCCCGTGAGCTCTTACAGGCGTGTGGCGCTGTCCAAACAGATTGAGAAAGATTGTTGTGAGCTGCCAAAGGAAATTCAGGACTACTCTATCAAAACCAAAGTTTCCAATACGTCCCAAGTGATAGAAAATGCCAAGACATCTTATGGCCTATTATGGGGGAAGACTTCGGGCTTCAAGGGCAACCACCAGGAATCACAAAAGTTTAGGGACAACAAGCAGGGAGGCCATAAGCATTTCAGAAGATTTGAACAGCCCGTCGAGTCTAAATTTACTGCAGGACAAAGGTGAGGATCGCCTGGAAAGAAGTTGCCAGAGGAAGAGAAGAAGGCCCTCTATGATGCCAACAAATGTTTCATATGCAAGGAAGAGGGCCACTGAGCACATGAATGCCCACACATGAAGAGAGTTTTCCTCGTCAGATTAGAGTGAGAACAAGGGAGAAAAGAGGGATGACCAGCGGGGTAAGAAGCCCAAAGCTACTGCTAGATGTCATTGGAGCTATACATGATGTGGATGCCACAGAGTTATGCAGAGCGTGGGGTAAAATCCGTGACCAGACCACTCTATTCTAGTACTCATCCTCATACGTCAATGAAAATGAAACAATTAAACATAGTGCTCAACAATGCAACAATTGAAACAATGCACACCACATTGCCAAAAGAACTCACATTTTGGATTTGTAAAGCAGCCACATTGGAGTGATGTCCCAAAGTATGAATTATTTCAGGCCACAACAAAGTTATTTTAGTGAGTGGAGGGAACATACTCCAACTACTGGGAGGAGTTTGTGAAGTCACTAAAGAAGGAGGCAGATGTAGTTGGAGTTGCAGGATAGACTCCAATGGGCTCCAAAGCTTGTTGAGATCCACTGTGATAGAAAAGATTGCGAAGATGCTATGTTGGGAACCGATGGAGGAGTTGGAGGTGACTGAGGAGCCGAAGGAGGCACATGTTGACGAGCAAGAGGTGGAGGGGGAGAACCATATAGCAGGAAGGTGGGAGTCGGTGAGTGACCAGGGCCATAGTGCCCAAAATAGGCTAGAACTCCCGACGTGGGAGTTTTTGGTTGCTAGGGGTGCCCTTAGACAGCCCTTGGATTGGATGAATTTAGCGGCTAGTTGGTAGCAGGTTGCATGGGGACTCATAGTTGAGTCAAGATAGCCAAAGGAGTGGAGTCTGTCGATCCATCGGGACCAACTCTTAAAATGTTTGGAATTGATAAACTTGGTTCTATTATCAACCAGCTTACTAGCCTCAAGAGTGAGTGTAATGATGAGGACAAAATGGCAACCCTCACTAAAGGGGTAATGACATGGTGGGAAAAAGGGTTTTCATGGGAAAAACAAATTTCCCACTTTGAATGTCATAATATTTAGTAAAAACATGGATTTTATGTAATTCTCATCCCTTAATGCTTCACAAACACTTTTTCCCACAAAACCATTGAGCTCAAGTGCTCCTCCACGGTATTGTGGGGAAAAAATGGGAAGAAAAGGTAGGGGACCACACGCCACCTTAGCATAGAATTTCCCATTTCCCACAAAAGTACCACAATGTCATAAGGCCTTAAGATCATGAAGGATGTAGCATGGTTCTAGTACTCTCTGTAAGTTCTCCACTTTGCATCTACCACGTCTGAAGACATGGTGGCCCTACTAGTGGAAAAAGATCGCATAAATATGAATGAAACCTCCAGTAGAGATGAGTACATAGACATTGCCCTTATCCTCATCAAATTAGAGGGGTGGAAAGAAGATACAACATCATTATAGCAAGCTTTTATTTTCATGACAAAAGAAAAGAAGCAACAAGAACACTATGCTAATACAAAAGGTGAAGCAGATTAATCCTACATCGACACCTTTGAAGCCTATACTTGCAGCATTCATGATCTTAATCTTCAAGATGAAGATCATGTTTCGTGAGTTCTCTACTTATGTGTGTGAGTGTCAATAATGGAACTCTACTACAAGTGGGTAAAAATGAATGCAATAATATGTCTGTTCCATCTATTCCTTGTTTTATAATCGGTTTTAAGTGATCCTTTATCCTTGCTAGGAGCTAGGGGGGTTGACTAAATAATCCTTGCTAGGAGTTAGGGGGTTGACTAAGTAATAGTCTCAACTTCGAACATAATTTGATTGATGGCATGAGAAGTGCACATGGTTAGGTTTCCTCTTTGCAGTGATGTGTTGGAATTGAATGTTGGTTGCTTCTTTTGTGTTTGGATCTCACCACCCGTGGTGGTATTTTGGAGCATCTAGTGTGACTAGGGATCTAGTCTTAGTATGAGAATGAAAGGTGTTGTGGTGTGTCTTTTCTATGTTTGAAGGGTCACTTGACCTTTGGGGAAATTGAATTTGATTTGATTTGATTGTGTGACATCACTCCATCTCCATCTTCCATTCCCTCCCTAGGGTTGGTGATCTTCTCAAAAAGAGTGATCCCTAGGGTCATATTAGTGTGTGGTCAGTAATCCAATCCTAGGGATCAGATTAGCGTGCTTTCTCATCCTAATCAAATGAGATTGTTACTAGTTTGGCCCACTCGTCTGTGGTAGGTCCATCTTTAATAAGACTGCCATGCTACCTTGAGTCGGAGATCGCACTTGTACATGCCGTTATGGCCATTAGTTAGGCATAGAGTTGGAGGATGATGGAGTTAGGCACATAGGGATGGTACCTTGGCATAAGAGTAGTATCATAGGAGGGGCATCCTAGCATTTATGAGGGGTAGCCCACTTGCAAGTGAACATTAAAGGAGGTGGAAGAGAGACATTGAGGTGAACATTGGAGTCTCAACTTATTTCATTGTATGATGACTTTCTTGGATTATTGAGTATTGAGAGAAGCATGGTTTGAGTTAATGCCTAGACTTGACTCCTCTAGTTTTACATGCAAGTCTCTCTCTCTTTCCTTTTACGATACATTCTCTTTAAAGGGAAGCTTTTCCCTATTAACATTTGGCACTCCCAGTTTATGTTACACACAACCCCTCCTCATCGTTTTGTCCAGCCACATCTGCCCTCTCTCAAGAAGACCATTCGATCTAACATCCAAAGTAGTTCACCCAAAATGCACATGAGCCATAGATGGCAAACACAATATAAAGGGTCACAACAAATTCCACTTGACATTGTCAAAATCCAAATATGAGAACAAAACAACAAGTAATGATGCATACGAAATTGAGGCATTGGTCTACTACATAAAGGTATGGCTTGCATGTCGTAGTTGAAAATGTGTGCTACAAACATACAAATTGGATACTCATATAAAATTGAGATAATCCATTTCCAAGTCTCAAAAAAAGTCTTTGGTATTTTATAAATACTTCCATTATGGTAAGTTGTTATGATCATAGACTAAGAGCCCCATTCCAAACATACACTGAGAGCTACATCACATTAAGATACGTAGTCACAAACCACATGGTTTATGGACAGCATCTTAACTATAGACATAGCTAAGCAACAATGACACCATTGGAGATGTAACACAGTAATCACTTGTATCTTAATGATTTCCAACTCAAAGAGTAGTAAAGATCATACTCCCTTATTAATTAGTCTAGGAAATTAAACAAGGGTAGACCATTGGTGGGTCTAAAAGGTATACAATTGCAAATTACAATAATTTGCTCAAAGGCACAAGTATGGGCCCCAAATACCTTCCATAGTATGAACAATACTTGAAATCCTAACGTATGTTAAAGTAATCCATAGGTCCCATGGTAAGGGAAAATTTGACAATTTCTTCCCAATGCCAATCGTACATTAGTTAAAGTATATACAAATCACCTTACAATATTACTAACATGAAACCTAGATTTGCCTCATTATGTAAGAGACTAGTAGTTTGTACACTAATGTTTTCAAAAACTATAAGCAAACCAAGTGCTTGAGAGAGTTTGGAAAAACCATTTGTGTGTCAAACATGCCATTTCACAAACTACCACTAGAAACCAATGTCCAAACCGGTGTACTATGACATACATACATACATACATACATATATTATATATGTATAAGTATATATATATAATATACATATAGATATACACACACATATATATATATGTATATATATATATATGCATACATACGTGTATGTATGTATGCAAATACCTAAGTGTGTGTACGTTTTGAAGATAACATAGGTCCACTCCACCAACTAACATAGGTGCAATTTACCTCCATAAATCTCATGTAAAGCAACATTCTTGTGGCACAATATTAGCTGGAAGTTGTTTGTCCACCGCATTCCAAATCCAAAAGAGGAAATTTTAGTTAAAGCTTTTGAAAGAGAAGAAATGTATCGTCCATCCGTCTATTGATAGATTCATGAGGCTAAAAGAAGGAAGAACCCCCTTTTTTCATGTGACATAGCCTTTCTTGATAAATGTCAAGGTCAAATTCTACCCCCTTGTAGAGTACTAATATATCTACACAATATCTAGTTTTACCTACTGTACTAAATTCCAACCGAAGAGTAAATTGACAATCATGAATTGACATTAGAAGGACGTGTGTGTGCACACGTGTGCCTATGCATGTGCATGTGTGTTCTCTCATGTGTTTCCATGCACGTACGCGCGCACGTGCACACACACACACACACACATACACACACCCCTACATAGGAATACATATATATTTTGTGTGCTCGTGCCAATATTTATCCAAGAGCGCATGCGCGCGCACACACACATTCCCTACATAGGAATACATATATATTTTGTGTGCTCGTGCCGATATTTATCCAAGAGAGCTTTACTTATGTAGGCTTGATAAAGGGTTCTAGATCCGATGTTGGATATATTTTCTTTGATATCATTTGGATTGCAACCCGACTATAGACACAACCTTGGACAACTTGAAAAAGCAACCTACAAACTAAGGGCAAACAAAATCATCAACCACAAGCTAGTTATTACCATGGTCTTTCAAGACTTGTTCTCATATCACTAGACATTCCTTGAGTGTAGTTGTTTTTATTAAGCTATGCCAATTGTCAAATTTCATAAATAAACTTTGAAAGGAAAAAAGAGGAGTCATGTATAATATCTTGATATTGTCTGTTTCATATCATACACTAAATAAAATGTTTATAAATCCTAAACTTTATTGAAACACATCATTTAGTTCATTTACAAGCCTCTACAATGTGGTTTCAATAGTTTTTCCCCCTTTCTTTGGTGTTTGTCATGGCATGTGTTTTTCTGTGCTCTTTTTTACATATTAAAGGTTCATTTACAAGCCTCTACAATGTGGTTTCAATAATTTCTTTTCCTTTCTTTGGTGTTTGTCATGGTATGTGCTTTTCTGTGTTCTTAGCTACCCTTTGGTCTTAAATTGTGGTTTTTTGTGTAACTTCTATGCTGTTTAGCTAGTTGTTTTGGTTTGATTTAGAGATATAGTTTGGTATCAGTGGGAAATTCATTCATATAGCCAAAAGAAATAAGTATAATTGACTTGGTAGATATTTAACTTGGTATGAAATAAGTAGGATTTGATTTGGTAGATATTAACGTACGCGGTGATGTGGAAGTACATTCAATATTTGTCAAAATTAGATTCATAATATATATTTAGGGAGCTTGTACTCATAATATGATTTTCCAATACTCCAAAAGTGATGGCCCATTATAAGAAAAGTGATGTTTCATTATTATGGACACAAATACAATAACATTTTAATTATCATTTGCTATTAGATACATCCTCATTTGTAGCAAATGCTCTTTGAGCTAAATAGTTGTAGGTGGTACTTTTCTCCACACAACAATGTTATCACACTTATCTTAAACATTTAGCTTTGACACTTAGCTAAATAGTTGTAGGTGGTATTCTCATACTTTTCACAACATGGCAATGTTATCACACTTAGTTTTGCCACTTAATTTTCCATGCATAGATCATTGAATCTATGTGTAAAGTTTGTATCAAATCTTTTTTCGGAGTGAATTCACATTCAAATTTTGTTGTACAAAACACTTTGGGATATCCTAACCCCTTTCCACTTTTTAAAAGGGATTTTGATTAATATCAAGGACCTATGGAGCCGTGTAGAATTCCTACACCATTTATTGTCTAGGCTACCACCTTCCAAATCATATGTGAGAGTTTTTGTTGTGTATCATAAAGAGTAGGCAATCAACAAAAATGGCATCTCCATCTATATCTCATGAGTAAGCTCTATTCTTGGTGCACCTCCTCTTTGTTCGCAAAACTTGCAAGGCACCAACATTTCATGCATTTCTGAACTGCAAGTGGCATGGTAGTCATGCATTGTCCTTGACAACTAGACCAAAAGTCCAAATATATGTACCTACCATTTTGTTGATTTTGCATTCTTGTTAAATCATCCTCAAATATCTTGGATTCTCTATGTCTTTGTCATTCTCATTTTTATTCTTTACGAATGTTACGTTCATATACTCATTATATTGTATGAATGTTCCCAACCCCTTCAATAATCCTCTATAGTAGAGATGGTGTAGGTGTGAGACATTTAGGATATTTGAGATGCATAATCACATGAAGCAACTTGAACAAGGGTTGACTCCATTTGACCATCCACAAAGTATTACTTCCATTACACATGAGCTTGCATGTGTGGGTTGGTATGGACTACAAGGTCATTAACTCTTGAAACTATATGATTATTTCCATTTACAATCTTTTTGAGTCAATCAATTTAAATAGTCATCTTCTCAATAGGTCATCCGTAATGGGAACATCTTATGGTTTCTTACCGTGTATAACCACACTAGACTTGATCAATAACTTTGTGCATATGACCAACCTAAAGAAGTGAACCTCAATCGCACTAAATATTTAAGGTGCAACTAGCATTGAGCAATACTTCATCCCTTTACAAATTGTATTTTTTTTGTCGCTCTCACCATGGAGATTCAAAAGTCACAAAGTATCATGAACCCATGTATAAAAACTCTACACAAGTGTGTCTTTAAAAGAATTTTTACTTCTAATTTCACAAGCTAATGGAGAGACTAATGAAGTTTTTTTATACCTTGATCCATTCCATTAAAGATCAAGTACATTTCACTCCTCTAATTGACATTGTGCTTGTTCCTTCCATGACCATATATTGGCTCTTCTGCAATTTACATGCTTTCCTAAATAATCATATGTTCTCAAACTCTCTCCATTTATTGCATGCTCAACTATGGCTTTTAAGTAATCATAGATATTGCATTTTTACATTCCTAGCCTAGATGGAAACTTCACATGAGCATGCTTAGGTTACCCCATGCCATAGAGCTTGTTCCTTAAAATTACATATATAGGTATCTAATCTTAATAATCTTCTAGAAAGATGAGGGTGTGGCAATGATTTGTTTTGCAAATACTATTGCAATATAATAGTTGCTTTTATTGTCACATTTGTCTATCTATATTTCCATGATATCGTTTTCAATAATGTTGCTCTTATCCTCATTCACCATGTGTCAAAAAGTAGTATGCAATAACTTGACATGCATTTTATGCATAATTACATACCTTAACCATTAGCCCTAGCTAGAGGTTACCCATGCAACAAAACTCTAGGGTTCTTGGCTAAATTTTAATCTAGCGAATAAATCTCCAACTTGGAGAAAAGGTTACCCCACACATGCACCTTTGGCTATGGTTAGAGATTGAATTTGTATCTCTTGAATCTGCTTCCCTCAATGACAGACCGAGTCCAACTTGGTTGGTCTTGCTATGCAAACTCTAGCCATGGATAGAGGTATTCTTGTCCTCAATAATGTCTAGTTGTCCTCACCACACTCAAACCATGGAAAGAAGTATACTAAATTCAGCCATAGATGCATGAACAACAACACACAACCTTTGGATGTGATTAAAGATCAACTTAACAAGCACAACCTCAATATAGACTTACCTACTTGACATGTTAAGATAAATGTGTGGATGGTACTAATTTTGAGTAAAAACTTTAGCATTAGTTTATAAGCATTGGAGGCTTCTTCTCACACACCTTTAGTTAGGGCTATAAGATAGACCTTACGCCCTTGATCTTTGTTGCCTAATTCTTTGACAAATTGGGTCTTAGACCAGGCAAAATGAAACTTAGATATGATGGTAGATGTATTGGGAGAAGGTACATTTTGAGTTTTTGAAATGCATGGCATTGCCTTTGAAAAATCAATTTATGGTTTTTGCTTGAAACCAAAATTGGGGCCAATGGCTAAAATTGATCAAATGACTATATTAGTTGATTGGTGATTTAGTTTTCGAATGTAGTGGACAAGCTAAGCTTCACAAACTACCTCTGCATGTCAAACGTCATTCCTCCAAATTGACAACTTCATTTGCAAACCCACATACTCATTATATTCTATTAGTCACACATTGTTGTGGAAAATGAACCTTGAAAACTCTTCTCTAATGAACCTTGAAAACCCTTCTCTAAGCATACAACTTATGGCTTCTGTCCAAGCAGACACATACAAAACTATGCATCACAGTACTCCCACTCTCCTTGGTAGCCCCAAAAAGACCATGCCACCTACAAAAGCACTCTCTTATTTGCCTTTAGAGACCTCTAATTTGGATGTTAGTATCAAACCAAGGCACATCAGGAGATTGGCAATAGAATTAATGTATCTATTTTAGGACTTGCACATCGGTATTATTAATCTCGACTTGGAGGCAAATTCACATTAGCAGGAAGAGATGGAAAATAAATATCCATGCCCCATCATAGTTCAAAATATTTTAACAATCCAAAGCTAACATACTTTCACCACGTTTGTTTAGTATTATCAATTTGATTACACAAGATTTCAAGCTACCATTAGCTGAGAATTAAAAATGGGAGAAATGTTGAGATGCCATTATGATAGCAAAATTTGGTCCTTTGGAAACAACAAGAAATTATTATGTTATGAAAATATTAAGAATCATTAGTACAAAATGCAACTCTCATGGTTTTTGGACTGAGTTTTATTGCTTGCAAAAACCAATTATATGTCAAAGGATAACAATGTATTGTTGCTCACAACCAAGAAAGGGCTTAAAATAAATTGGGTAAGTTATGTGTAATCAAGGATCATGGGACAGATTTTGAGAGAGGATGAAAGAAAATTGCCATAGAACTCTAGACTAGAACCGTTTTTGCAAGCATGCTTTAATATCAAAATACAAGGATGTCCATTCCAATTTCTCCCTTGAAAGCAACAACCACAACACAATTTAAATGATGAGCCACCAGCTCTAAGTATCCAGTTTCAATATTTAGAGATTTGATTAATGTTGGCTACTCAATTAAAGAAGCACAAGAAGCTATGATGCAAGTGCCCAAGACATCCCCTATTGAAACCATGTGTTTGCTCTGATATAAAGATCAATAGCTCCTACCCTAGGTGCCTCTCCTTCTCAAGCAATAGGAAAAAAGGCAACCAAATTGAATTTGAAAATGAGACATGCTTTACCATATTTATTTTTTGATAAGTTTGAAAAGAAACCATCATTGTCAACAAAGCTGCCAAGCTCCACAATAGAAGAAGTGGGTATTGGATAGGCCATTGATGCCTTCTCCAATTTTAGTGCTTTTGTGCAGCAACAATAGAGGTCTATTCAGAAGGCAACTGAAGAAACAATATTTGGAGCTAGAGAGCTTAAAGGCCAAAATCAAGCACCTTGCAGTAGCACTGACAAACCAAGTAAGTGGCATCACAGATAGTCTACCAAAATGGCACATAAGTTAATAACAAAGTCTATATCCTTCATTTTAATCAAATCTCACCTTGATGAACTGCAAATAGGATATTTTGCTTAGTTTGGATGTGCTTACACAAAAAAATAATTCTCTGCAAAGAATGTGCTTTTGTCTCAATGGTTGACAGTGCTCATTGATGTCCAAAAATAGCTGCATGATTTAGTAGATGCACACGAAATAGATATGATCACCAACATGGAGTGACAAGAGTTAAAAGTTGCTTTCATAGCGACAAGGCAAGTCCAAGCTATTCAAATTTGCAAGCAAGCCTTATGAGATTTATGCCTAGTGTAATAGTTAGGCTAAAAAATGTGGGTTGATTATCAAGGTGGATTAGCTTCAAGCAGAATTGTTGAAGCTAAGCAAATAGTATTATCTTTTAATGGAACAGAGCAACAACTAAGAAAAGAATAATACATAAGATCTTGGAGGAGTTCTTGAGCTCATGGAGGTTATAGATAACGTGCAACCAAATGCTTTTGTAAAAAAAATTCCTCCATTGAAGACAAACTATTATTGTAATATTTTTGGTCTCCCATGAAATCTCAATTTTGAGTCATATTTATTTTTGTACTAGGTGGGTTTAGGTCAAGATACGCTAAATCTTGCCCACAGGAGGTGTGAGGTGTTTTTCTTGTGCCTAAAATACGTAGTTCTTAAATATGAATATTCAAAATATGTAGACGTATTAGGGTTTGAAATAGTCAAAAGGTAATCAATCTGATAGCTTTTTGAGAAAACACTGCAAGAACTGACTCTGCAGCTATATCACTAAATTGTTGTCCCCCCTTGGAGACATTCGAAAACAGTTTGTATCTTCTTGTCTATGAGTTTGTACCTCTTTTCAAAGAGTTTTGCAATTCCAAATAATGAAATCCTCTCAGTTCTGGTTCTCAGTTTTCATTGCAGTGTAACTATCCATTGTTCTTTTGTACTTTTGAAGTTCTGCATTGATAAAGTATACTGTCGTAGTTTTGTAAAAAGGGTGTTGGTTTCTTTTTAATGTCTACATATCTAATGACAAGGACCATGATAAAATAAGGAAGAACTAACAAAATTAGACTCTAGTACATGCACATATTCGCTTGTTATTAATCAGAAAGGCAAATTATTGAACTCGACTTGTTCTTCTCCTCATAGACCTGCCCGGATGACATCCTACTCACCCACGATAGAGCTGACCCTCAAGAGAGGGCAAGCATACGTCCTTTAAGAGCACAAGAAGATTATCCTTCCCCTATGTAAAAGATCCCCAAGGGCAACCATAGGTCCTTACTAGAATAGCTATGGTAGCATTGAAGGTGAATGAAGGATTTGTTCTTACAATAAATATTAGGGGACTTATGCATGATCTCCATATACTAATGGGTCTCTTATCTTTGCAAAATCCGGAAGTCATAATGGAAATGTCTAAATGAGATGAATCTATCTTGCTATTTAAAAAAGCACCCAATCAGCAAGGTAAGCTTAATACCATCTCCCCTCGCAAAGAATCATGTGAAAGAAGTATGGTTTACCATCTCCCCTCTCTCCCACACTCCTCTTGTTTCCTCTTAACTAGTTCATAAATTGTATTAGGCTATACCTCACTTCCCTAAGAGAGACTTGAAAGTTGGTATGTGTGATTTTCCACACACTTTGCCTTTTTCCTCTTGGCTCCTATTTCTAGAATGGGTCTCTCTCTCTCTCTCTCTCTCTCTCTCTCTCTCTCTCTCTGTGTCCATACATGCCACATAAAAACCACGAGGCAAAGCCCATGAGTGTAGGTTCTTCTTGCTTGGGCCCTTAAGGATTGGGGCTTTCCCTTAACACTACCGGTACACACACAAGCACTTGTGCAGATACACAAACACATGCATGATGCATGCAATCATAAAAGGTATTTCATGAGACACACTTCAAATTTAAGAACCTAGTGGAGTCTCTATTATAGGACCCACCCTTAGGTCCGTCAACAGTGCAGTCTCTAGTATAGGACACGGGCCATCAACAACGGAGGGTTCTTTAAATTGTAAAAACAGTTTTGGTGAAGAGGGACTCTCTCTAGAAAAGAAAGCCCATCAACAATGGGCTTCTTGGAGTCTCTACAATGGGACACATGGGCCATCAACAATGGGCCCTTGGAGGCTTCTATAAATTGTAAATCTAGGAGGTAAAAGGTTTTTGGCCTACCCTCTGGGTAGCCTTAGCAATCATTCTCATTTTGTAAAGCAAAAATTCGAATTTTTAGGATTAATTTGCTTTCAAAATAGGTGTGATGCTTTGATTGGCTACCGTCAAGTGGGAGTTAAGTGCACTAATGGCTTTGAGATGAGCTTGGAAGTGAGCATTCAAGACTTAGGGCCCCTCATTTTTATTGTCATTTCGTCTCTCTCTCCATTCACCACCTCTTTTGGGTAGGCCTTATGATTGACAAAAGTCATTCATTTCTTTCACTTGTTGTATTTGTTGGGAAAAAACATTTTTCGTGAAGAGGGACGATGATTCCCACTTTGAAGTGCACCCTAAGGCCAACAACGATGGCCCCATTGTGAAAAGAAGCCCATCAAGTCGGTGAGAAGAAGATAGATATGGCCATGGGTCTCCACGAAAACAAGCAAGTAGAAGATGGATATGGCAACGACCGGAGCTTGTCAAGCCAACCTAGGTCCTTTTCTGGACGTCAAGGGCAGTCGCTGCAAGCATTGAAAGCGACGGACACTACGTTCTCCACGGTGAGATAGTGATGACAAAGCCATTTCTTCCGGGTTAACCGGTTTTCCGGGCGAGCAGCGACCTCAAAGAAGATGGGTAAATATATTTGGGGGGAAATTTTGTAGATTCCGGAATCTGGAGCTGGCGGTCAACTCGATGAGATTAAGGGGCAGTAAATGACAATTAGGGACGTAATTAATGGGGGATGATGGTCGGAATGCAGTTGGGTTTGGGGAGGGGGGAGGAGAGAGATGTGGGCGGTACGATGGAGGATCGGACGGGGGGGAAGAGGCCACGTGGGGTGACAGAGGATAAATTGGGAAGTGTTGTACAGTCAACAGTGTGTCTTCATTCTCTTCTGATTCCAAAATCACTGTTTTTTGAACCTCCTCTGTTTTCAGGAATCAGCAGTGAGTACCCATCATCCGCCATAGCCAAAAATCTCCCACCTTTCATCCTCCCCTCCTCCTTTCTTTCCTTCCATGGCCTCCCTCTTCCCCCTCTCCCACCTGGGTCTCCCTTGATCCTTCAGATCCACCCTTTCCTCCTCCCCCCCTCCTCCCCCCAATGGGCTGGAAGTACAATGTAGGCTTGCTGCTCATCGGCTCTGTCGTCGTCATCTGGGTCACCTCTGCCGAAGTCACCCAGGTGCACCTTCGTTTTTCTCCCTCCATTGGTGCTTCGGAATCCGGATAGTCTTTTTGTTACCTCTCTTCTTAGCGCCTCCGGGATCTTGCTTCTTTCTTTTAGATTCCGGATCTAGCCTCTACAGACCATCTTGTTGGAGATGTCTAGATCATGAGCCACATCTCATCCTAGACATCAGAATGTTACGCACAACTTGTGGCTTATTGAATTCTGATTCAACCGGTCTAGCTTTTGCGTAGCCAATACTTGTAGTTTTGCGTATTGAAGCCTTGAATTGTCTCCTGATGAAATGCAGAGCATATTTACAGCATACAAACATCCTTTCGCCCTCACATATCTCGGAGCGTCTCTTATGGTTGTTTACCTCCCGATTGCTGCATTAAAGGACTGCATTTACTCACATCTTAAAAATCGCTATACTTCACGGCATACAGCTCGGGAGAGTTCTTTGGAAATTGTCTGTGTGAAGGCTACCGGCATTCCAGAATCCCCTCTGAAGTCTAATGGCGTGCTGAAAGGGTCAGATTTGGATCTGCAACATCTTATTTCAAAAAGAGAAGATGTGCATTCTGTGGAAGAAGCAGGAGGCGATATAGCAGTGCTCAAAGCAGGAGACACCATCAACACAAAGAGTTCCATTCAGCTCACTTCGTGGGATTTTGCAAGACACAGTTTCTATATAGCTCCGCTGTGGTTTCTCACGGAGGTAAGTTAATGCCACCAGGTTTCAGTTTTTAAAACTGCAAGACAACGACTCACAGTCACCACTGGAATCGTGAATATGGATTGTACTTGCAAATGGAAAGTATTTACTAGTAACATGATCACTTTATGGATCTTGACACTCTTCAAATGGCAGTATCTATCAAATGCCGCACTCGCTAATACCAGTGTTGCCAGCACAACAATCCTCTCATCAACGTCAGGACTCTTCACTCTCTTCTTTGGTGCCTTACTGGGGCAAGACTCTTTGAATATCAGTAGGATTCTAGCAGTGTTTATTAGCATCACAGGAGTGTTCATGACCACACTTGGGAAGACTTGGGCAGCAGATGATGCAGAGGTTTCTGCAGCCGAGTAGGTTTCGTTCCCCCGCTTCTCCCACCCCCACAACGTCCCTCCTTTTCTTGTGTACTTCAGTAGAATCTCTTTTTTAAAATTGAAACAGATTTACATCTTAAACAGAGCTCTAAATAAATTATATCCCATCCCTAGATGTATAATTCACATTGCACAAAAGCTGGTATGTTTTGTTCAAAATCCTTGTTTTAACACATCTTCTGCAACCAGAACAAGCGAACACTCACTGATAGGAGACGTACTGGGACTGCTGTCAGCTGTTTCATATGGTCTATTCACTGGTAAGGTGATTAAGCAGTGGGCCTTCATCCTCATATTGAATCTGTTTTCACTGGTAATCAACATGTCTTTTCCCTGCTGTCTTCTAATTATACCTATTTGTTTTACTTGTTTATTGTTGTAGTGTTGCTGAAAAAGTTTGCAGGCAAGGAGGGGGAAAGCTTTGACGTGCAGAAGGTGTTTGGTTATATTGGCCTGTTTACGCTTGTTGCACTTTGGTGGTTAGGTGAGGTCAGTTTCGTCAGTTTGGTGCACATCCTGCGTACTAGACGTAATGCACATTTGTTCCGCTTGAATGAAACACATCTTGCCTTGAAACTCTACCAAGTCTGCCAAAAGAACAGGGCTTTGCACCCTAGTGCATTCTCAAATTTCCAATCTTAAGCTGATGATTGTAATAGAAGGCATAAAGTGAAACTGGTTTCTGCATCAATTCTGGCTCATGCGAATAAGTTTTCATTGGCTTATGAAAACAATCATAAGATTGGGGTCTGTGCTTTTCGAGGGTAAAGAGGACTTATCGATATCCTTATCTGTTTTTGTCAACAATTTTTTAAATGAGTGTGTATATCCTTCCTTAAACAAAAGTATCCTTGATGTGTTACTATCTCAAGGTGTGCTTTCACGAGTATTCTTCGTTCTAAGTGTAAAATCCCAAAGCTGGATGTGCTCCTTAGATGATTTTTCTCAATGGGAAATCAGAATAAAATCTCTGTTGGATAGAACTGTATCAATCTTAGTTGTTGTTTGTTAGGTTCATCCAAGGCCAGCTTCTTATCTGGCCAAGCTTCTTATATTGTCACAATGCATAAGCTTTAGTGTGCTTTAATATGCAAAATAAAGGAGACAAAATATAATGTTGAAGTGTTCATGAGTATGAATGAAGCCCAAAGCATCTGGGCCAAGTGAATAGAGGACTCAGTTGAGCAGGGCTGATATATTGCAGCGTAGCTACTGGAAAATTAAATTTGCAGCTGCCTCATACTATTCTGGGAGTTGTATCTTTGATTCTCCAAGGGCAAGCCTGTTGCATTTATTTCTCTCCTGCTGTAGTCACAGGGAAGTTCTAGCCACTGAAGGCTGGAGGGAAGATTTTTCCATCATAGCACCCATTTGACAATCCACCAATGCTGATTTTTAGTATATAATGTGTTTTATCTTTGTGTGTATGTAATGTGTTTATCTTTGTGTGTATACTTACTTTACTCCCCACACCATCGGATAATGTCTTATCTCTGTAGTCCGGCTAGTAACAAAATCAGAAATCAATTGCGGTAGAGGGAATGTAGTCATTTGTCTATATCTGCGTCCATTACCTCATTTTTGTTCTTCTCCAAGCAGCTCACCAATGTCTCGATCTGTAGAAGTTTCACTTGCAATTCTCTATTTTATGATTATAGTTGAAGGAAGGCCTCTTGAAGATAAAAAATGCCTGCCTTAGGACTCAAGCATAAAGTGTTGGACATACATGACTGGTTGTTACTATACTCTCTCTCTCTCTCTCTCTCTCTCTCTCTCTCTCTGGCTTCAGTGTGTTGCGATCATGCAATCTTCCTTCCCTCAGTATACATACAGTGATGCGTGGCATTTATAAAGGAGAGGCCAATGTTTAGCTTCACACAGCGCTAGGGCTCCCAGTTATAGTTTGGTTCATGCAGACAATTAGGGCTTCTCCCTTCAGCCTGATGTTGCTTTCATAAAAAATTGTCAGACCTAGAACAGATCTGTAGTTAAATGAACTGAGACCAGAGCTGGCATCACTTCATTAGACGTCGATGGAAGTCACTTCATTAGACGTCGATGGAAAAGTCATCAGAGCCAGATGGCAGTGATCCATAGGTTTTTGGAACTGCAGCTGTGCAATTCATTTCATACAACGGTTCAATTTTTCACCAAAATGTCACAACTTGCAGCCCCATTGGATGGGCAAGGGTGGGGGGGCGTCTTTTTTTTGGGGGGGTGGGGGGGCCGGGAACATTTTGCAGACAGTCTTGCCACCGCAGCAAAAGGCATAGCTCATCGCTCAAGTAAAGGACTCAACCTGTTTCCGAAAGTGGCACTCTGGAAGGATAGAGGCTTCCTCCTGATTTTAAGCTCTGAGCTGGCCCAAGCCCGTTGCCCAGCTCAGTAGTGGGTTCCTTAAGGCAGAAAAAAACTTTCCACGACAGCAGGACTAGCCTACCACAGACAATTTGCATAAGAAAACCTCTGCTCCAATGAGCTAGCCACGAGGTATCTGAAGTCACAACATTTGGAGGCTTTAAATCAAGGATGCAAGGAAGCATCCCCAAGCTTGTTATAAGTCTTATTTGGGGAAAATTTTGGTGATGTTGTTAGCAGCCTGGTTGTTTATGAATTCCTTGAGCTACCATACATGACTGTGAGAGGCCTTATTTTTGTTGCTATGGATGGACTCGGCACACAATTTGGGGAAATTGTAGGGGTGTCTGTGGATGACATTCTGGTTATCAATAAAGATTTCAACACCCATCTGAGACAGTATTGTGCACACAGCTATCTGTTTTTGTTTTGAATTTTGGATTTCAATTGCAAAATCTACGGTGTGCACAATCAGTAGGCCTGTTTGCTGCCTTCGCCATTCTCTCAGGTCATCAGATTTCATGCTAGCTAATTTGACTTAAATGTGGTCACAATGGTGTTGTGTCTAACTTGAGAAAGGCTATTGGTACTGCTTTTTGTTCATTCTTATTTGCCATGTCTTAATATTTGAACTGTGATCACTGATCTACTAGGTGGGATTTAAATGCCTTCATAAGAATACTAACATAAATATCTATGTATGTTGAAACTGTGGGACAGTGTGGCCTCTTACTGCTTTGAATCTAGAGCCTAAGTTCAGCATACCTACTTCGGCAAAAGTGGATGAGGTGGTTCTTGCGAATGGTTTTGTTGGTAGTGTTCTCTCTGACTACTTCTGGTATGTGTCCATGAAAAAGCTCTTTAGTTGCATTGCATTTCAACTTGCTGCAAGTTCTATCCTATGTTGGACTTGATTGTCGGTCTATTCTACTATGTCAAATGTATTCCAATCATGTAAATTTTTTTCTTTCAAAATTGGTCTGCATTTCCTAACATTTGGAGTTCTGTTTGTAGGGCTCTTTCTGTTGTGTGGACGACTCCTCTGGTAGCTACACTTGGTATGTCCTTAACAATACCCCTAGCCATGGTTGCAGATATGTTCATTCATGGGAGGCACTTTTCTGCCATATATGTTCTTGGCTCAGCCCAGGTATTGTTTAATATGAAGAGTATGAAAGCATCTTGTATGTTTTTGTAGTGTTATCTCTGAACTCTTAAGCTGTTTCACAGGTTTTTGCTGGCTTTGTGATTGCCAACCTTTCAGATCACTGTACACGCAAACTTGGTTTCTAATGTACTGGGATGTCAGATATGCCTTATTAGCAGACCGAAACCATTTGTGGGGGTGAGCGTTGGGTATAGGTTCCAAATTTTGGAAAATGTTACCCTTTTGCTGGCCTTTGACAGGACCCCAATTTCAGAAAAGAGCCATTGGTTATCTGCTTGCTGGCCTTTGATAGGATCCCAATTTCAGAAAAGAGCCATCCTTGGATGTATACAAAATTTATTAAAATTCATTGGTATGTATCAAACTGTATTGATTCAATGAAACGGTTTCATGATTCTTTAGATTCTTGAAGGCGTGTTGCTTGAAGTGCACCAAATAACAGAGTTGTTTTTGCTGAAAACAAGGGAGCCCCATAGTTTCATTGGTTGCGAAGGTAAAAATAAAAGGTGTAAGGGAGTAAGTGTACAAAATTATGGAGGAGTTTTTTCAGTATGAGATAAGCATGTGGCAAGACATGGAAACATGGAAATTATACTTATATCATCTCCAAGAAAGTGCTCTGTTTTGCAACTCAATCCGTTGGATCTGAATATGTAAATTAAAAAACTTAGAAGCCCTTATATCATCATACAACGGCACCTTTAAATCAATTTTCCTGTCATCTGCAAGAATTGAGGCTGTTGTGTTTCATGGGAGCTTTAGCAGAAGTCACATCACAGGCATGCTTATCCTGATTCTTGATATACCCAGTCTTTAAGGCTAGAATAGAAGAAATGCCTCATGCATTTGTGCCTGTGCCTTTGGTCCTCATTCCTTTCCGAGATATTCATTTATTTAGAAAATACCATGGAGTTAGTTGTACAGTTATTACTGAAAACAAAACTTGTATTATCCCCACCATGCCTTGCGGGAACAAATTTTTTACTTGATGATTGGACCAGAAATTGAAAGAGGCAGAATGAGAACATATGGGTGTATTTCTATTTTGGATAGCCCATAGTTTGTGGAAGATCATATTTGATCTGTGCACCTTCAACAGTTTGATTGCGATGCAAATGTCCAGCCCTTTGTATAACAGTACCATCTTGTTCTCTGTTGAGAGAGTGTCAAAATCATTATTATATCTTCGAAAATTGGCTACTTGAATTGCAACATGGATCACAAAGGAGGCTTTTTCTTTGTTCTAGACTAGTAATAGATCCTTGCAATGCACATTAGGTGATGGAAAATGATTCTAGCTAATTAGGGATGTAACCTAGGCTTTCTAGATAATTGTATGCCAACTTTAAAAGAGCAAATCATAGTTCTATCCTTGTGTACGAGGCTCATCAATTGATAGCTCACGATGCCACAAACGATCACAATTGTACGAAATTCCATGCAATCTTTAGTTTGCACGTCCTGGATGTAGCATTGGTGAATTTCAAGATTCACACATATTCAAGAAGTTGGTAGCCTTCTGGACGTCGCTGAATGGAGAGAAACATAAAAGACCAGCCTAAAATTTCGACACATAGTCGCGTTAATACATTCACTTTCATTGTACTTTATGATGTAACTAGAGCAAAACAAAATAAATTTCGTCAATTGTTCAACGTCTTGACCATTAGCAACTATTAAAAGCTTTCCATCACACTAAAAAACACAGACCCTTGAAAGAAGCTAGACTTGCTTTCTAGCTTCTGCTGGTTTTTCGAGATGGTTGATTGAAAAAGATTACCTTTACTCAAATTTTTTATTTGGGGTCTTAGGTGCTAGGATGTTCGACTTTGGTCTTTTGCATATGAGCCAAGGATTAACTAATGCCCTTAAAAGAACTTCTAACTGAATATCAAGATTGCTTTGTGTGGTCTTATAAGCACATGAAAGAAGCTGTATCAGACACAATACCAGGCTAGCAAGGCAAAGATCGTACTCCATGAATCCCAAAGTATGTTAGCCTCGTGCAGCAAGAATTGCATTGAGGCAAGCTTCGTCTATTAAATCGACAAGTCAATGTAGCCTCACCTAGGGAATGGTTGCATGAGGGAGGATGTATCTTGATACACATGCACTTCATGGATTCTTGACAGAATGAGTTTGCCATGCTTATGTAGACATGATATCCCACACAATCACTCTTGTCATGCACTGAAGAGGAGTCTTCATGGCAAACAAGCGCACCATCACAGTCATCGTAGCACACATAGTAACGCGGCCATCCTCATCCTCACCTTTCAATCCATATGTGTATAGATATGCACAATTGTGATTCAAATTACTTAACTTTGCACCACCAAACACAAGCACTATAAGACAAGCATGCCTTTTCTAGAAGAGGCTCAAGGGGCCATTTTATGGGGCAATTCCTCCAATCACATTGAAGCATCTTAAGGTTGATGGCACTCATAGTGCCATGCACAAAGGTATCTAACCTACATGAAGAATGAGGCTAAGTTGGTATATTCCATCTTTGTCTCATCTATTGCTACTAAAAAATAGACCAGTCTAAGACATGCATATTATAGTTATAACAATCTAAGATAGGAACTCTAATGCATATGTTTTGGTTATCAGGCATGTTTATATGTAAGTTTGATAATAGGAACCTCAATATCACTTGAGGAATAAAGAAGATGTATGTACATACTACGAAAAAATTTATTTTCATAAGACAATTTCCTACTTTTATTGTATACGGTACGATCTTTTCTCATTTTTGGGGTACTATGATCAACTTAAGCATAATGGACACTATTACTAGTTCTTTCTTTATATTCATGCAGTTCTTATGGAGGAGGACATTTCTATCAGAAACATAGTTGACAAAAACTATCCTGAGAAGCATTTATTATACATAGTTGCATAAAGGAATCTATTATGCAGTCCTTTAGTTGAAGCTCTCCAATTAGTAGAGAGAGAAATTTCTCATAGATTTATTAGGGAACTTATTGGGCAATTTGTATATTAGAAGATAAGGTTTTCAAAGAAGGGTTTTATAATGGAATTTCTTTTTTACTTGGAGAATTTATTTTCTATATACAATGATTGGTTGGAGGAGATACTAATTATTGGAGAATTTATTTTCTTTATACAATGATTGGTTGGAGAATTTATTCTCTATATACAATGATTGGTTGGAGGATTTATTTATTTACTTGGAGAATTTATTTTCTATATACAATGATTGGTTGGAGGAGATACTAATTATTCCTTGGAGATATATGAAAGATAAGAGAGCTATTGTAATGTGCCTTTTTTTTTGGAATTTTTTATTTCAATATGCAATTCTCTACTTTCTAAAGGAAAACATTTGGAATAGTAGTAATTTAAATTTCATTAGTAGAATTGTATACTTTGAGATGTTTCACTCTCTCTTAGTAGAGAGAGAAATTTATCATAGATTTATTAGGGAATTTATTGAGCAATTTGTAGATTAGAAATAAGGTTTTCAAAGAAGGGTTTTATAATGGAATTTTTTTTTTAACTTGGAGAATTTATTTTCTATATACAATAATTGGTTGGAGTAGATACTAGTTATTCCTTGCGAATATATGAAAGATAAGAAAGCTATTGTAATGTACCAATTTTTTTGGAATTCTTTATTTCAATATGCAATCTACTTTCTAAAGGAAAACATTTGGAATAGTAATAATTTAAATTTCATTGGTAGAATTCTAACCATTTGGAATAGTAGTAATTTAAGTTTCATTGGTAGAACTGTATATTTTGAGGTACTTCACTCTCTCGTAATGGCTCAGGTTACTAAATTTATTAATTAGATGTATCACACTCCTAATTTCGCAATTAACCTAAGCTCTAAAACCTAAGCAACGCTCTGCCACTCTGCTTCTTCCCTCACCCCCTTCCCCGCACCGCTCAACCGTCCCCCTTCCCCCCACCACTCAACCCTCTGCTCACTGTCTCTCTGCCCTTAGCTCTCCTCTTCCTCCATCTCGCTCTCCCTCTCTGCTCATCCCTCCCTTTGTTCGTATGTACTTTCAGCTTTCTCTCTCCGCTCTGTACTTTCAGCCCTCCCCTTTCCTTCTACCTCCCCTTCTCTCCCCCTCCTCTCTACCGTGGGTCTACCTACACGTCCCTCCTCTCTTATATATTTGCATTATGGCAATAGAACATTCTCGAACAATGAATTTCTAAACATCGAATTCTAGAGACTTTAATGTTTTTCCAATGCTTACATTTTTTCCAACGCCCTCGCCTCAACGACTAATTAAACAAATTTATTTTTGAGAATGTTAGGGGGCCCTACTTACAAAAATTTGGAGAACCTAAGGACTTTATTATTGCTTAGTTAAGGTAGGGACATAAATAACAATTATGGGTTGGCATTGAAGCCTGCAGTCCCACAATGTATAGCATGCATGTTCTAACATGACTACATTTGTGGATGGATGCAAGTGAGTCAACCCATTTCCCCAACAGATTTGCAATGAAAAGTATTTGGTGCATTTTGTGGTGATGTAAAAAGGGAGTTGGTTCCTCCAATAACTACTTCTTTGGACTTTGTATATTATTGCTACCAAAGGATCTCATCCATGGTTATATAAGGGAATCTTTTCAATTTGATTTCTTTCTTATCCATGGTTATATAAGGGAATCTTTCAATTCACGTTTTTTGATTTTGTGTTTGGAAGGTAGGGGACTACCCCTAGATGGTGAGTATT
This sequence comes from Dipteris shenzhenensis, assembly GCF_047967505.1. NCBI lineage: Eukaryota > Viridiplantae > Streptophyta > Polypodiopsida > Gleicheniales > Dipteridaceae > Dipteris > Dipteris shenzhenensis. Next base: position 22,080,244 of record NC_141620.1, read on the forward strand.
ATTGAAACAAAAGGATTACAAGTCAAGCGTTCTAAGCGAGACCTTTCTAACTTTTGGCCAGCTTATGGCTTTTATCCTAGATTAAGATGTCGATATCATTTATGTTCTTCCATAGATTATAGAGGGACAGGTTTTAGGAAAGTGGATGACTCATATTGTATAGTGAAAGGACAAGTATATAAATTTTTACTCTAATGCACTTGAATATTGGGTTCAAATTTTGAATGAATTGGTCATTTATAGGAATGTAGTTAGCTAAGCATAACACACACACACACACACACACACACACACACACACACACACACACACACACACACACACACACACACACGCACGCACGCACGCATGCACGCACACACACACACACATGCACCCCTACGCACATACACACACACATGCACCGCGCACGCATGCACGCACACCTACGCACATACACACACGCACGTGCGTGTGCAATTTTGAATGGTTAGTGCCTTATTACAAGAGGCTCTATGATCTTATTGACTCAGTGACACATCCAAACATGGTTCCACTAATGTATCACATCGAAGGGCAAATTTGGCCTTTGATTACTCACCAAAGTATATGGGCTTTGGGAAAGAACCATGCCACCAAAGGTTGCATGGCTAGGGGCACTCCTATTCAATGGTCCTATTCCTTGTCTTGTTGTTCATTTGCATGGGGTTTCTTTGCATTCATTCATTCATTCATTCATATATATATAGATATATATAGAGAGAGAGAGATATATATATATATCTATCTGTCTGTCTGTCTGTCTATCTGTCTGTCTATCTATCTATAGAGAGAGAGAGAGAGAGAGAGAGAGAGAGAGAGAGAAAGAGAGAGAGAGAAAGAGATAGAGACAGAGAGAGAGAGATAAATCTCTCTCTCTCTCTGTCTCTATCTGCTTGTTTGTCTATCTATCTATATCTCTCTCTCTATCTCTCTCTCTCTATCTATCTATCTATCTATATGTCTGTCTGTCTGTCTGTCTGTCTATCTATCTCTCTATATATCTATCTATATCTGTCTGTCTATCTATATCTGTCTATCTATCTATCTATAGATCTATTTGTGTGTCTGTTTGTCTGTCTGGACAAACTGACAGACAAACAGACACACAAACAAATAGATCTATAGATAGATAGATAGACAGACAGACAGACAGATAGATCTATAGATAGATAGATAGACAGATATAGACAGACAGACAAACAGATAGATCTATAGACATACAGACAAACAGACAGACAGACAGACAGATCTATAGATAGATAGATAGAGAGACAGACATACAGACAGATAGATCTATAGATAGATAGATAGATAGACAGACAGACAGACAGATTTATAGATAGATAGATAGATAGACACACACACACACACACACACACACAATAGAGATAGTCACTTAAATGAACACATAGAGAGAAGTGAGAAAGAAAACACAAACGACATATAGCAAGTGCACACTACCATGAACCTACAATGCACTTCCATTCAATGAAGAAAACAGTTATCCACATGTGGATGGGGGTGACCCCCTTGTCCACATCATAGTACGCTTACCCAGACATGAGACTTGTGAAAGTAATTATCCTAATGCTTCCTTTATAGTTGGTCTCATGTTTATGATACATAGAATTTCCTCGAATGCTTGAAACTTTAGCCTTTGGAATGCCTGAATAGGTCTACCAATTCTTGACAATGGAAGGGTTGAGCTCCTCCTTGCTCACTCTGATGTCTATAATACATAGAAAATTTTGATATTTTTGAAATGTCTATAATACATAGTGTTTCTTTGAATTCAACAATGCCTTGGTGAATAGAGCTAGCAATTCTTCTTCAAAGAAACAATGGAATTATTGAATTCCTCCTTGCTCGATCTAATGTGCCAACTGGAAGGTTATCATAAAAGATTATAGTAGCTTCACCTTAGATTGAACCAAGTTCCACATAGATGCCTTCATAAAAATATTATTTGCCTTGGTTGTGGACAAAGAAATAGTGTTCTACTTCTTGCTTGACAATGCTATGCGATGTTGATTCAAGAAGAATGTGAAACCAGTTGCGGAACTTACCTCTTTACCTACCTCTAGTTTACAGAATCCCATGAGGTAGAGCTATTCAGCAGAATGTGAAGCCAATTTCGGAGTTTAAGTCTTTACCTACTTCTTGTTCAAAGAATCCCATGAGGTATGGTTTTGAACTTATATTCTTTATATATGGTTATACTTTTGAGGTACTCGAAGATCCTCTTCACCATTTCCAATGTTACTCATATGGGTTGATGAACTAGCTAACCAAACCTATTGCATAACAAATATAGTGTAGTTCCTATCATAGTAAGTTAGCTTGCCAACATAGTGTAGCCCTTGGAACTTCTCACTCTTAATCTTAAAGGTACCAGGAATGTACCATGACCTATTTCGATTGGAGCGGTGACAGATTTGCTATTTCCCATATCAAACTATTTGAGCGTTTCACCAATGTATCTTCTTTGATTAAGAAAGATCCCATCTTCATTCCCATTGATATCACTAAATGCCCAAAACGTGTAAAGCAATTCTAATAAATCTCTCTTGTCGAATTGCCTACTCAACTCTACTTGACTTAATCGATCATCTCATACTTTTGCCCACAATGGCCATTGAGTCATGATTCATCCACATGCAATGCTACCATTTTGATTCAGGGTGTATAACCCATGATCATCTCCATTCAAACCAATCCTTGTCTTGAAGTATCCGTTAATCTTATTGTAACAAGCTCTGGGAGATTGATTCGAAATAGAAAGTACTTTCCTTGATTTGCATACCATATGTTCTTTTCCTTTTACTCAAAACTTGATGTTTCTTGCATGTAGACTTCTTTCAAATCTCCATTAAGAAAAGCTGATTTGACATCCACTTGATGAACATATAAGTCCAAAGCACATAAAACTGACAATCATTTGATTTTTTTCATTCTAATCATAGGTGTAAAAGTTTCCTCAAAATCTACTCGATTTTACTGAGAGTTACCTTTTGTAAACAATTTTGCTTTTCATGTTTCCACTATGCCATATGCATTCAATTTGACTTTATAAACCATCTAAAACCAATAATGTTCTTGTTTGAAGATGATTCGATAAGGTCCCTTGACTTGTTTTTCAATATGCCATCATACTCTTTCTCCATGGCTTGAATCCAATGTTTTGGTTGGATTGCTTCAAAGATTTTGGCTCTTTAATATTTTTCAATAAGCAGCATAGACCTTGACGTCTAGGTTTTTCTCCTTAATAGTGTCTTATGCTTCTTCCACCAGTTTTTTTACTCATCTTGCTTGAGGTTTTGAATGTTGATGCAAGCTAATCAAGTTTTCTCCATTGAGGAGGAATTAATGGATTTAATGTTGCAAATCTTGATGGTGATGTAGGCTAATCAACTTTTCTCTATTGAGGAGAACTTGATGACCCTAGTATCTTAATTATTATTCACTTGGAGGAACATTTAAGGTTCTATGTTCGTCATGTGTCCCTATTGCTTTAACTCCTTCATTGCTTCCCCTATTTATCTAACTGTATCATCTAAATGTTATATATCCTTTTTTGTATTTTTGTTCAAATGCATCACGTCTATTTGATCATGACCATAGTATACGTTCCTTTTGGCATTTCGTTAAAAACATCCCAAAGTTTTGTTAGATATCACTACCTCACATGTGAATTTTGATTGTCGAGGGGTCACTACTAAGTCATCGAATTAAACTTGACTATCGAACAAGTGCCACATCATCAAACAAGGTTCAACCGATGGTGCCACCTTGTCAAATTTCCTGTGATTGTTGATGTCATCAAACAAGGTTCGATCAACAATAGCTGCCACATCAACAGTATGGAGTGTTCATCAAACAAGGTCGACATTAGCGCATCCATCAAGCCTCCATCAAATAGAGGTTGAGTAGATAGATAGGAAGCCCAAAATCTATTCCAAAAAGTAGGAGTCTTGAATTTGATTCGGATGACATGTTGACCTAGAGGCATTCAAAGGTCCAATTGAATTGAAAGCACAAGACATATTTAACATGCTACCACTTATATATAATTGATGTGAATTGGCAAGCGATTATCCCTCGAAGAGAAAAATTAGATTGTAAAGCCTAGATATGAGAAAAGGCCATCTAAATGGAGTCTAAATGCTACCATTTATCATTGGGACACAATCCAATGTCTCAAATAATATATGGATAAGAGTTTTCTTCAATGTGTAAGGTCGCTGCCCCAAAGCTTTGAGTTTTCCTTTATGAGCCATAGTGTTATATAGCAGTACTAGATTGCCTTGTTTTATGTCCTTGTTCTTAATAGGTTATCAACCATGTCCTTGTGTGTGTCAAGGAGTTTTTGGTCACCTAAGAATTCTTGTATGGCTATCTTTAGACTAGGTACACTAAGCTAAAGAGGAACCATAATCTCAAGGTTGTATACCAATTGAAACAAAGTGAATCATATGATGATCTTGACTGTGGACTTGTAGGACCATAAGGTTGCATTTAAATTTTTTTCGCAATCAAGGCATTGTGCTTTGTGAGTACATTACATAGGGGTTTATTTGTAGATTGTCCAGCATTTCCCTATAAATAATAGTATGTACTACACCTGTGGATCACCATGAAGCTAGTCAAGAGTTATTTGATCACATCATTAATGAATTGAATACTCTTTATAAAAAAAACAAAATATCAAATTCATTAAGGGGTTGGTCACACTGTAAGCAGTAGAGAGATTATCCTGTTGGGATAAAAATTTCCCCTCCATTACACCATCTCGCCCCGCTCCCCCTTAGGTTGATTGCCCCTCCTCCCCGTGTTTTTCACTCCTCTTCTCTCTCCCCCTAATTAAATGGATAACCATGTTTTTTTGTTGAGTGCAACCTATTAACAAGGTACGATTTGCATGACCTGTCAAAGGCGGGTCGTGTAAACTCTTACCATGGCCACTATGCGCATATGTGTGTTTTTGTGTGTATGTATACAGGTGTGTGTGTGTGTGTGTGTTGTATACTTGTTTGCATATGTGTATGATAGTCCATGAGTCTACAAAAGTCAAAGAGTTCAAGGTGGTAATCCAAGAGGTATTGATTGTCCAAGAGTCCAAGGATGGCTAGTGGCAACATTTCCTAAGCTCTTCTCCTCCAAGCTACCACATGCCAAAAAGCCTTCCTTGTTTTTCCTAGGTAATACGTAGAATGGATACCGGTGCAGGCCAGGTGGCAAGGCATTTGCCTAGCTGAGCGAGTTGCCCATGTTTGAATCTTGCAGGATGTCTCCTTCTTTCAAGCCCTAGGTAGATGTGCCCCTTGTAGTGGGCCATTGGTGGGTAAGAATGGGAGGGGAAAAAAACAAAATTATAGTGATTATGCCACCTTTCAACCAATGTTCACAGAGAACTTGCAAACTATATACAATGAACCTATAAATTTTGTTATCGGTGTTCATAGAAAACCTGTGCAAACTATATACATTGACCCTGTAAAAATATTTTCTCAATTTTGTGAATTTTAGGCAATTTAGGTGGGTTTCAAGCAATAGTAGCTTTTCGTCGAGCCACGTGTCATAATTTTAATTCTCAATACTTTTTTCTTTTGCCTTTTGCCCTTCCAACATAACTGACCCCTCTTTGTCGTCCACCTCATCACTTTCTTTCTCTTCTTCATTTGGTCGTCTTCTTCATCTTGTTCATCGGGGGGTTTCCTTATAATCTCTCTTTCCAAGTTTTTTAGTCCCGTTTGCTGCTTTGCCGAATCATAAACGCTCGTAACTTGTTAATTTTTCACCTCCCTTAGCTGTTGCTTGTAACCCCTATGTTAGTTTAGGTTCAACTCCCTTCGAATTCAATCCTGTCAAACTGGCGCAACAGGTGGTTGATTAATTCCTTTGCCTGGAAGGCACATGATGTTGGCTCTTTAAAGGAGTTATGTGGATTTCATTTTTCTTGTTCGATCCTTGGAAGAGCAAGTTTTCTCACCTATTTTTATTCTTGCTTTTGAACAAGATGAGGCAAGTGATTGCTCGTGACAATAGGAACTTCCTGTTTGTAGTCGAATTGTCTTCTACCATGGACGATGCACAATTGCAGTTGCAAGCTCAAAATAGTGGGTTTCCAAACCAATGGTTGCTTCTCAATGCATATACGTTTGATTCGTTTCTTGTGATATGCCAGGTAGCCTAGGTGAGTGGATTTCTCCTGTTCTTGGTACTAGATATTTGGTACTAGGTACCGCTGCTTTTTCTTATTTTCACTTTCTCCGTCAGATCATGGTCCTTATTTGGAGCTCCAATCCTTAGCTTCCCCATCTCCCTCCCCTTCGCAATCCCATCTTTCGCCATGGTCAAGCTTGGTACTTACGTTGTCGCTAGTGCCTTCAATGCTTACGCCATCATCTTCCATGCCTTTCAGAGCAGAGTCCAGTTCTATCCCTCCATGCTCTTCCTCCCCACTTCCAATCGTTTTGCTCTTGAACATGGCCCTCGTGATCATGTGTGCTCTATGGCAGTGCGTGAAGTTTATCTTCTTGGGGACGCTCCGAGAGGCAGCAGAGGTAGATCGTCTTAACGAGCAATCATGGCGTGAGCTCATGAAAATTCTTTTTGCGATGACCATATTGAGAGAGTAGTTCAATGTACCATGGTCATCGTTCTCCTGTTCATCAAGGCATTCCACTGGTTAGCACAGAAAAGAGTGGAGTATATCGAGACAACTCCTTCAGTTTCACGCCTGAAACGTGGCAAGATCATTTCATTCTTGGCAGTGCTTCTTCTGTTAGACTCTGTCTTTCTATACAATTCGGTCTCATTGCCTTTGAGGACAAAGCGACCATTGATTTTGTTATTCTTCGCCTTTGAGTAAGTGGCTTCTTAGCATTTTCGTTTTCAACCATCCTCATCGCAGTTTAACATTCGTCGGCATTCAGATGAGGGCCTTTCACATTATAACTCGTAGAATTGTTGTTACTATATCAAAGATCTATGGATTGATGTTGGAAATGAGCGTGACACAATCATGATTGCTTGTATGACACAAGTAAGAGAAGATTGCTGCCTTACCGAAAGAGCTAGAGATCGCTTAGCTCTCTCTTTTCTATGCCTGGAGTGCATTGAATGATCTTACAACTCTTAGGTTGGTGTCACAATTCTCAGTGATGATTAACTTTTCTCCGTCCAGTGCATCCATAAAGCTGTCAAGCATGTAAGAAATTTTGGGATGTAACTATGCTCTTTTAGTAAGAGAATGCATCTAACTATTGTAGCATCCACGGTACTCTTTTAGGAAGAGAATGCATCTAAGCACGGTCCTCATTTGAGTAGATTCTCCTCTATGCCGATGTTAAGATTTGCAAACATTGTAGACTTGGTTTTAATAAGCTCCTTATAATTATCATGTCATTCTCGTTTCCTACTATTTCGCATTTTACTCTCATTTTAGTGGTTCACTTGTTGTTTTGCCACCTGGCCTTACTTTAACCAAGTAATCAGCTTTCCACTTCACTTCTAATGCAAAATACTTCTCTAGAATGTCTTCCTCTAATAATCCAAGATCTTTAGGTGATGTTCAAGCATCTACAACATTTGGTAGATAAGCATCTCTCTCTCTCTCTCTCTCTCTCTCTCTCTCTCTCTCTCTCTCTCCCTAGCGCGCGCACGCGTGTAAGCACACTTGGTCGCTCGCTCATTGTCTCTCTCTCATGTTGTTCAAGAGTCTTTTGCTACCAGCTTTTGGAGAAATTGTGCTAAAGCTAAAAGTGGCACAATGTGTGGTCTTCCTATGTTCCAATGTAATTCACAATAGCTTTGGTGTTGAATGAAAATGGGAAAATTGCTTAGGCTTGTATGTTGTGATCTTGAAGAATAAGGCCCACTATCATGGTGTATGGTCCCAATTTATAGTAATTCCATGCAGAGTTTTCTTTCTCTTATCACCTACAAATTGCTTGCCTTCCTAGTCTCAAGAAGATGGGCTATAAAAAAAGTGTATGCAATCAGTTTTGAAGTCTGAAGATCAGATATGACAACAACCTGTACTACTATCAGTTTTGACTTCTTTACTTCATTTCAAACCTCACCTTGGAAAAGACTCGAGCCATCCATATGGCCTCAAGACAAGGTACGGTATGACTTCTATCAATACATGGACGTCACCTCCCTGTTTCATGTACTAGAGTACTGTCCCATGGGAAAGCCACTAGGATTTGATTATATTGTAACATAATTCACACAAAGTAATGGTACTTGTCAAAACAAAGAGCACACTATTGAAACAAGAGCTTGCTACTTGACACCAGTCTATTTAGGAAGTATTCACAGTTGGATCATGTAATGTTGCAAAGTGCTATTTGCCAAATTCAAAGTGCTATGTGCCAAATGCAAAGTGCTATTTACCAAATTCAAATTGCTATGTGCTAAATGCAAGTCTATATGAACCCAAGGAAGGGCACATTCCTTGGTCTTATAATTTTTGGAGAGGAAGTGTGCCAACTCTCCCCCCACACAAATGTGTGGTTATGTGTTAATTGCAAAGTACTATGTGCCAAATGCAAAGTGCTATGTGCCAAATTCAAATTGCTATGTGCCAAATGTGAAGTGCTATGTGCAAAGTACTGTGTGCCAAATGCAAAGTGCTATGTGCAAAATTCAAATTTCTATGTGCTAAATTCAAATTGCTTTGTGCTGGATGCAAATTGAAATGAACCCAAGGATGCCACGTTCCTTGGTCTTATAATTTTTGGAGAGGAAGTGTGCCAACTCTCCCCCATGCAAATGTGTGATTATGTGCTAAATACAAAGTACGAGCGAAATGCAAAGTGCTATGTTCATAATGCAAAGTGCTATTAACCAAATCCAAATTGCGATGTGCTAAATAAAAACAAAATATGTGGTCATATGCTAAATGCAAATTGTTATTTACAAAATGCAAATTGCAATCTAGTTATATAATCCAGTAACAACTTTAACAACTTATCTCATCTCTAATATCTAAAGTCAATTTTATTTTCTTTAAATTAAAATCTTTGTAAAGTGTCTTCAAATTTATTTTGTAACTCTTCTCCCACATAAATGCACATAAATGTGTGGTTATGCGTTAAATGCAAAGTACTAGGTGCCAAATGCAAAGTGTTGTGTCACGAAATTCAAATTGCTATGTGCCAAATTCAAATCGTTTGGTGATTAATGGAACTTGAGATGAACCCAAGGCCATGTTGGACAGGAATTGTGCCAACTCTCCCTCCACACAAATGTGTTGATATGTGCTGAATGCAAAGTGCTATGTTGAATTGCTATGTGCTAAATTCAAATTTATGAAAACAAGACTTGTGGTTATATGCTAAAATTATGAAATTGAATTGAAACATATTCTTTGTCAATACAGCTACCTGCCGGGATCTAGTTTGTTGTTGGGAAAAATGTTTTGTGTGAACACTGCTTAAATTTGACTCATATATCTTCTCCCACAAGGTGATGTTTTCTGTGAACACTGCTTAAATTGGACTCATTTATCTTCTCCGGCACAGTTGTTTGTTGTGTTGATATCACGACGAGCATGTCATCCTACGAGAAGGTCAGGGGTGGCAAATTGTCGTTCAAGGGTGGCCTCGATCCTTTGAAGCAGATCGACAAGAAGAAAAAGAAGAAAAAGAAGAAGAATTCGCAAACCCAAGAGACCGTTTCCGAAGAGCAAATCCCTTCGCAGATCGACGACCCTGGGCAACAAGCTCACCAGATCTATGAGCCCGACACTGGCACTGGACACGCCCCTGGGGGCAAGAAGAGCAAGATTTACGAAGCACTTTTCCCCGTGGAGACAAAGAAGTTTGGCTATGAGACAACGCAGGGGCTATCCAGGGAAGATGCTTTGGACGTAAGGGTGAAAAAGAAAGCCGATCGGTATTGCAAATGAGCGTTGAGGTGTGCTTTTCCCAAAGCTTTATATTAGCTGAACAGGTTGGGGGCTAAATTGTAATATTACGGGGATGAAACGCGGAAGTGATATTCGTTATAAGGTTTTGGCTGGAAACCTAATGTACTTAGGACTGCTATTTTGAAAACGCCCATGGGTTCGACTTTTGAAATTGCTGACTACAGTTTCCTTTTAACACAATACGGATGCCTCTTCCTGAATCGAACTTAAGTCTTTCTATCTGTGCAAACAGTTGTAACTTAAATCTCTATATTAATGTGAAAATTTTGTGTCTGGCATTTTCACACCTCTCTGCTGCTCCGTCATGTGGCTGTCTGTTTTCCAAAGCATTGATTCTTCATGCTACGAAAAAGTGGCAGATCAGCAGAAATGTATAGATAAGGCAGTCGATTAAGTTTTTGTTGAGCAAGTTAAAGACGTAATAGAGGAACATGCCACCAGCTGTAAACGTACTCGTTCCGCTAATATCACCTTTTCATGATTGGCAAATGTAGTCCAATTTCCTGCTTCATAAGCAATGATTTCATGTTCAACAATGCCTCTTCCACTTGCATCAGACTAATCATGTAATGAGGGGCCAAGTTAGTGGGTTAGGGCTATGCAGAAACCACCTAGAGGGCTAATAAAGAGGGATTTTGGGGAAGGACTCTAAAAGCCCACAACCTCTCATTTGCAGGCAGGTAGGGCTAGGGAGAAATTACCTAGAGGGCTAATAAGGAGGGATTTTATGGAAGGGCAATAAAAGCCCACACCCTCTCATTTGCAGGGCAGATAATCATTCGACTCCTTATCCTCAAGTTTCCTACCTCAGGGTGAGGCTCATCAAAACCTGTCCTTGTAGTCCTCCGGCTGTGAGCTCTCTGTGAGCTTCGGTGGCCTTCAAAGAAGTGCCATAGCCAGTCCCCCGCGACCTCCCCCCTCCCTCCTTTATATAGGCGAGGGGTTGGTCTGCCCCCCAGATCTCACAGACTGTAAAATGGCCAACTAGATCTGTGGGATTCAGACCCAGAGATTGCCCTGATCTGGCCGACTGTTTCAGGGCCTTACAGCTTCAACGTCACTCTCCCCTTCCTCACTCCTCTTGCCTTCTGTTTTTCTACTTCCTTCTCCCTTTTCTGCTTGTAGTTCCCCTCTTTCTTACATTGGTATCAAAGGGTTTTCTTGGGCTCTTCACCATTCACTACCAGCCATTGCACATAATAAGCTGCCCTCACACAGCCATTTCTTCCCTCTCCAAACCAATGCAATTCATGGTGGCATCAGGAGCAGATAAAGGAATTAGGGACTCGTAGAATGGACGGGAGACGAGCAACTGAAAGAATCTATCTACTTGAGAAGACGTAGCCACTGCTCAGCTAGCTTGTTTGACTCCAACTGCCATACATAGCTGCACCTACCGCAACAGCTGCACGGTACACCATATGAATGGTGTACCATCGTTCCTCAAGATCGGTTGTCACTACAGTACACTTGTTGTACAAGCTAACATTCAACAAGCCACCGTACAGATCTTTCCTTCAGCCAGTCATACACATCATGTTTTCTGTCCCCTTCTTTGTTAACCACCGTACAAAAGCCACTGATTCCATTCGTATGTGCATATATGCCTTAAGCCCTGCTGGCCAGTATATTTTGTTAGGAAGCTATTGGGCTTCCAACCTTCCTCTTTACCCAATTGGAGGCTTTAACTTGCACTCGAGTACTAGGTGCACATAGATCACAGATTTTGCACTTGATTTTATCATTTAATGTGTATCCATCTCTTTTTCGAACCTCATTTTATACTTGTGCTGTAGCCTGTGTTTGTCAGTTTGGGACTTGTCCTGCAGGTACTTTGCCACACATTGACATTTCGTAGCACTGAGTGGACTCTATGGCACCAAAATTTCGTAGCATTGAGTGGACTGTATGGCACCAAAACATTGAGTAGACTCTAGACAAGTCTTTGCTAGGCAACGATGCACAAGAGAAGGCTGCTCGACGGGAGCACATGCTTCCCACAGCAGGAGCGCCCACAAGTGGCACTCCATCCTATATCACCCGCATCAGGATCTGCATAGGCACAATTTTTGGAGGCGATATCATCAATTATACTTTTGCAAATGGGACAACAGCTTGGTGAGCAGATATTCCAGCAGATTGTTCAACATTTGAATCAGGTTGTTGCCAAGCACTTGTAATGAGCATGAAGCTTACATCATCTCTCACTAGTTTTGCCCGTACTAATGCTAACTGAGAAGAGAGATAGGGAGATAATGCAAAGATGCATATGATACATCATATCACACTCATAACTATTGCACTGAGAGTTTATGCAAAGTTCAAACTACTCTAGCATGTGAGCAGGGGTCTGAAGACCTGCCTTCTGTTCCAGTTTCTGCCGATATCTGCTTGACCACAGGGCAACGTCAAGTGCTGCCGAAGCAACAGGCCTGCATAGATCGCCCAAGTATCAGCCACACAGGCTACCATGTCATTTATGGGGGTTTTCAGTAGCAACCAAGGCAATACACATGGTTGTACAGCCACGTCAACCAGTGTAGCAGGAAAACCACCATCCAACAGGTCAGGCCTAAAACAGCAGCAGGGATGCATAACAGCTGTTCATAGCTTTAGATCCAGTCTGTAACTCACAGACTAAGTTGGGGCTGTGGACAAACTGTCTGTGGAAATGGCAGTCACAGACTGATCTGTGAATGGCAATTACACGTGTGGAAAATTTAAATGGCATTTACAGACCAATCTGTGAAGACCAGTCTGTGAAATGGCGGTTCCAGGATCCTTTAGGGCTATAAAAGAAGACCAAAGCCTCATTTTCCAGCATCACCGAGTGCAGCACTTCAGCCAACAGCCTCTGTAGTCCCGACTAGCCCTTCAGCTTGACGGTTGGAGACAATGCTGACACATGATTGCAGCTCTACATTCTGTCTGGTTTATAGCACCGTATCCCATCTTTACCTAACTTGGCCTACCATTTTTAATAAGATAGAGGCTGATGCTGGGTCGTTAATAAATCGCCTAGGGACAATTGATCTGGATTCTGCATCTTGCAAATGGTAGTGTCTTGCTAATTGACTTTTGCTCCGTGGTCGACAAGCCATAGTGTGGTGTTTGCTTGGTCTACTGGGTGACAATATAGGTCTGCTTCTCTGCCATCTCATGGATGTACAGCTCGACATCTGTGCTAGAGATTCTCATTTTTTAGCTTTGTACAAGATTTTTTGAGATAAATTTAGAAGAAAGGGTGGTGGTTCCTTTTTTTTCCTTCTTCTTATCTGGGTGCGTGTGTTTATTTGGGTGCGTGCGTGTGTGTAGTTAGGTTGTGTTGTGGAAATTTAGCTCAATTTAATTCTCTCTCTCTCTCTCTCTCTCTCTCTCTCTCTCTCTCTCTCTCTCGCTCGCTCGCTCGCTCTCACACGTGCTCTCTCTCGCTCTCACTTCGTGTTTATTATTGTTATTTTCTATCAAAGTTTTTGTTGTTTGTTTGAGATTTCAAAGCTTAGTAAGCCGTGGGTTTACCCTAGAGATTCTGGAATCTTTCAAAACCCAAATGCCAGCTTACGCTTGGGTACTGATGAGAACATAAGTGTAGCTTTGCTTATTAAGTTATTTCTATTTCTATTTTGTATTTTTCTCATTAACTCATAATTTGTCTAAAGCCGAGAGAGAGAGGTTTTTTTCCTTCGTAGCACACACACCACGACATGAACCAGTGACCCGTTCATCATTTGAGGAGATGTGACTCTTTCTTTTGTGTTTGAGGCTTGTCATCATTCAAGGGAGCTTATTGGTATGTGGTTCATTCTTTAGAGGAAGAGAGCCTCCACTCAATTCACTAGCACTGATAGCACCCAAAACCAATTAATCATCTTCACATGCAACTTGAGCTACACCATCACCTCAACTCTCGAGCTCTGCAATGTAGGTCATAGCATCATGCAAGCCACTCTTAGGGCAACCACACCATCCTCACAATGCATCTCAAGCTTCTAGGAGTCTAGCTCCCAAGTGGCTCAAATTCACATATGAGGCAATGCCTCCTAAGTCTCCACTATCCATGATCAAACCACCTACTTATTGCCTCAAAGCTCTCTAGTTTAGGCACCTCACTTAATTACTCATGTAAACTTCCAAGAAATATTATGAAGAGTCCTTACATATCTCAAAGGTACATGGGATTATGGGATCAAATATGATCAATCATTAGATCTTTGTATTGTTGCAGATTAGGTTGATAGTGTGGATGATAGAAGATGTGCTAGTGGTTTTTTATTCAATTTTGGCGTATTAGCTCTACAATGGCAAAGCAAGAAACAATCAATAGTGGTTTTATCATCCATAGAATCAAAATACAGAGGATCAACAAATGTTGCATATGAAGCAATATGGTTTAGAGACTCCTTCCAAAGATTAATATTCTTTTAGGAGAACCTACAATATTGAAATAAAGTTCTACATCCAACTAATGAAGAATACACTTTTTGATGCTAAAAGAAAGCACGTTGAGGTGCACTACCATTTTACTTGAGATAAAGTTCTCAATGGTGAGATAGATCTTGTTCATATGCAGACACACAAGAACTACATGCTCATGTTTAGATCTAAGAACTTGTTCGTATTCAGACCTAAGAGTAACTTGGTCATGTTTCACAAGTTGTGGATATCTTCACTAAGTCACTTTACCTTGCAACTATCTTCAGCATCAACTTGGCATTTGCCAAAATCAACTAGAGGTAATATGTATTGTATATAAATACTTTCATTGTAAATGCTTAGTTTGATTTTCTTCTTCTTCATCTTTGTTTGCCATAATGCAATATTTTTATTTCAAAGGAAATTTTAGAAACCATGTTTGTAAATCACCCTTCAATTATCTAGAGCAATTTAAGAGGGGGTGTTACATCATGTAAATTGCAATGCCATAATGCAAGTGTCCTATATGGAAAACTATGCGAAGTGGACAAATAGGACCATAGGGTTGTAAACAAGACATTTTTCCTCGTTTCTAATTTATTATATAGTTACCTTCTATGGTAGTGCTCTCTCTCTCTCTCTCTCTCTCTCTCTCTCTCTCTCTCTCTCTCTCTCTCTCTCTCTCTCACACACACACACACACACACTCACACACACACACATGCACACGCACACGCGCACAAAAAATAATAACATTATGAAAAAATTTAAAGATTATTTGTTGAACAGCTTTATTACAAGAGTTTGATTTTGCCAAGTGTACAATCCACAAGTCTTTTACATGGGGAAAAATCTTTATACAATCACAATAAATATCTACATAAACTCTACAACCTGTTGTGATGTGGTGACTGAAAGAAGACTATTAAACTCTTTAATGACCTATCTCAAATCCATGCACTCAACTATTATACTCAAGTAATAAGGTGGGAAGTGTCTACCTTTGTTTTTATTTTGCTTTTTTAATGTGTCCTACACTTATATTTTATCCTTTGAAATGCGAGATGCTATTCAATCTTTGCTTGTATCATAGTAATAATGAACATAAGGGTGAGGAGGTGTGCACCTTTGTCTTTTGGTCTTTGTTTTTCAAACGCCTTGAGCATTTTATCCTTCAAAGACAATGTAAACTATTATTACTCAATTGTGCTTTCAAGATAGGCTTTTGCCTCTTCAGACATTAGTGGTGTCTTTCTCTTGGATAAATTAATTGCAATCACAAAACTTTGATAGAACCGAGGGCATTGGGGAGCACTCCCTCTAACTTTCTTGCCTCAACCTTCATTCCAATCGCTACCAATTGATCAAGTTTCTCCTTGGCCTTCATGTTATGATTTGATACCTATAGCACTAGTCTCAGAAATTAAAAGTTTGATTATGCTCATAATGCTAAAGGTCTCATACGAGTCTTGGAGGATCTTCCATGCTTTTGCCATAGAACCTACCATCTAGATGAGTGGAATCACACGATTCTATATCAACGTACTGATGATAGAAGATGCTTCATTATCCTTCCTAATGTAGAAATAAGATACTCTAATACCATTTCACGTAAAAGCCTATAGGTCCAACAAGGTGCACTCACATTTTTAAAGTAACCCTTAGGCTGTGTAGAAACTTAAGGTGCCTTGAATCTAGAAAGTATCTTGTATTTCAACCCCATAGAATTCCCACAATGCACAATTGCATGCATAATTACCTACAAGTCAACCACCTCCTTGTTTTGGTAACCACCTTGCTTGTTTGGTCAATGATGAACCACCTTGCTAGTTTTAACATTCAACCATCTCATTGGTTTTCATGAATCACCTCGTTGGTTTGGGTCAATAGTCAACCACCACAGTGGTTTTGAACACTCACATCAAAGCTCCATTACAGTGCAAACTCTGTCACTAATTGGTCCCTTGTGACCTCTTTTCAACCACCAAAGCATGTAACAAAAACACATAGGCATGCTTGTTTACAGGTATTTACTGTAATAGGATTGGAACACAAAAGCATGCATAATTCACCCAAAAACACATAGGAATGCATGTAATGTTTAAAACTCAAAAACATGCATAGCTCACCCAAAACACCTTTGTATGGTATCAAACTAGACTAGATTGTTGGCATAAGTTCCCACCAAGCCATTTCTCAAAATGATCTTGGTCGAAGAAGCTATTACTACTTCAATTTTCAAGCTACTTGTTTTCTGTTCTTCAATTCTCTTCACTAACTGCTATTCCCACCTTTACACTATACCTGATTGGATTGTAGCCACTTCACATGACACAGGCATTCAAGCTCTTTCTCAAGCAATCTTCAATTTCTAAAAACCACAAACACATATCACCAACAAACTTAAAGATAAAAACTCTTCCTCAGTCTCTCTCCCTCATACACACACTTGTGTAGCACCACAAACAATCAACATAGGAGGCAACAGAGAGTCTATAATTGGAAACTATACAACTCCATAGACTATAGTCACAATTGCTATGGAGGAAGAAGGAGGAGAACACATCCAATAACTAACTTAAAGAGAAACTCTCTACTTCACTCTCTCTTTCACACTCATGTAGCACCATAACACTCAACATACGAGATAGTAGAGACTCTTTACACTGGAAACTCTACAATTTGCAATGGATGGAAGGAGGAGCAACTATATTGACAATTTGCAATGGATGGAAGGAGGAGCAGCTATATCGAATACAACACTGTACAATCCTCTCTATTGAATGCCTAAATCCCGCTCTACGTCAAGAAGCACAGACAAATGGAAGACACAATCTATCTCTTGAGTTAATACCTTACAATGGGAGATGCCACATGTCTCGACTTCTCCATTGAGGTAAGTGGCTTCCTTTACTACTTTACAACAACGCACCATGGGGCTTGTTTGAGCACATATTCTCCTACATCACTTCTCATCCCATGTATTGGTCGCCATTGCATTGTCTTGTTCAGTATTCTTCATACAACACACTATGGGTCATTTCTCCCTAATCAGCTTCTTAGCTATTAATTAGGACTCAACTTGAACTTCCATAGGGAGTAGTTAGTCCCATCAAGCTTGATGCCTCCATCTCTACCAAAATAATATCTTATACTCTCAAGGAGAGCTCCAGAATAGTGGGGTTAAAGCTTAATCACCAAAATAGTGGGGCTAAAGCTTAATCACAAGTACAAATTTTGGTACAATTGAGACTAAGAATATCAAAGCTAGACTGAGCACCTTAACTTTGATACCATGAAACCCCAATGCAGGGTGTGCTGGCCTGTGCTCATAAGCAACCCATGGAACTCATTTAAAACTTGAGACAACTTGCTCTAAGTAGAAGTATACAACAATAACTACAAATGAGCTTTAATTGTAGTTAAAAGAAAGATTACAAGTGTATAACTCAAAGTTGTAAGGGTGCTTTAGAAAATTCTAAAGAAAACTACCTATTTGAGCTTCTCCCTCAAGGGCCCTTACCCATTGTATAGGCCCAACAAAGGATCTCTTTGCTTAACTCGAGGCCCTTTACCCACACCGTGTATACCCAAATCAGTGAAAAATGTATGGATATTAAAATTGTATTATCAACTACATTGTCATGGCCAATGATGCCCCTTAAAATAATCGACAACTTCAACTATTGGTCCCTTGGTTCTCTTGACAAATAAGAAGATACCACCAAGTTTTACTAGAAACGCAAGTGGAAAGAACAATTTTTGTATCCTAAATAATAATCATAATGCTGAACAATAGTGCTATTTTAATCTAGACAATTTTAAAATACTAATTCCAAAATGAATAACTTCATTTTTTTACGTGCAACCGTGTATGAATAGTTTTAAATTAGCCACCACTCAAGCCAATCCATCTTTAGGGAAGATACCACATTTTATTGGTGGTCATTAACAGCCATTTTAAGTGGTTTGGACATGTGTCCATCATCCTTATGATAATGTGCGTGAATCCCCCCAAAAAGTGATTATGTGAATATGCATAGTAATTAAAAGACTTTAAAGATTATTAAATAAAGTTAGAACCATTATTGCTTGTGCTAGAAGCATGCTGTGTAAATCTTGCAATTGGACTAATATGGATCCAAGCAAGCCTCCTTAGCATCAAGCCGAAAAATTGCTAATAGGTCATAACTTCAATGGGCTCCCTTGGTTCCTTTGACAAATAAGAAGGAATTGAAGACCCCCTATAAAGCTTGTTTTAAAAATGGGGGCTTTTCACAATAGTCTTGTATCTTGTCTACGATAGTCTTTTTGTATCTTTCCATAATCTTCATGCCTTGGTCTCATTTTTAAATCCCTCACTATATGCAATTCCTATTGCAAGTAAAAGGATACTCCTATGGGTGGTAAGGACAAACTTGCACCATTAACTATTGGAGGTATGGCTTCAAGGGCTTATAATGTTAAAGTGATTGTCCATGCCAAGGTGAATAGGTCCCTCCAATTGAAAAGAATTCAGAAATGTATTAATTAATGAAAAAATGAGGAGAGTGGGGGTGGAAAGGCAAGAAGAGGTTAAATAGAAGAATGGTTAATGAGAACATCTCTCTATTTATGAGGGTGGGGGGCCCTTATGTCTTATTTAATACCCATACACTCTACTTATTTCACAATATCTTTATGTAGCCTAGTGGTAAGACCTGGTAAGTGGCTAGTGGATGTCTTGAGTCAAGTCCCATTTCATAATATCTTGTATCCCTCCAACGTAATCTTCATGGCCCACTTTTTTAGTATCCCCTACACAGACTTAACTATGTTGTGAGAAGTTTGCCATGACTCCATGATCAAAAGTTGTGGTATGCTTCACATCAACCTTCTCTATGTGAGTGATAACCATGTGACGACATTGCATTGAACGAAAGATGTTGAACATGAAACCAAAGAAAGGAAATCAATGTTCGATGCTTCTCATCATGAGAGCTCCTATGAAGTCCTCAATACTCTCAATCTCTCCTTTCCTACTACTCACAATCTCTCCCATCTTGTGAGGCTTCAGTAATTGCATCTTCAAGCCATATAATTTTGTGTTTGCGTGGCAATAGAGATAACCTTTTTGGATACCTAGTACCTTTGTAGTTCCTAAGAAATCAATTGAATTTATCATCTAAAGATAAAGGCATTTGAATTACCTTTCTCCTTGGGTT
This sequence comes from Dipteris shenzhenensis, assembly GCF_047967505.1. Classification (NCBI taxonomy): domain Eukaryota; kingdom Viridiplantae; phylum Streptophyta; class Polypodiopsida; order Gleicheniales; family Dipteridaceae; genus Dipteris; species Dipteris shenzhenensis. The sequence continues at coordinate 22,099,819 of NC_141620.1, forward strand.
AAGTCATATGTATGCAATAGTTTTTTGATATTAGGGTGTGATGGATGTGAAGAATTCCTTTCTCAATGGTTTCTCAAATGACCATTCTTATCTGTTATATTTGAGCAATCTTTTTACATGACTAACCTAGACAAGTTTAAGGTAGATGAGCTATTTTAGATCCATATGTCAACTTTCAAGTTGTGCACCTTAGATTGAATTTGATCTAAGGACTTCACAAAGCTAAAACTAAAGCTACTTCCATTGCCTAGGATATGGCACTCTAAGGTAGATCTCGTCTATACCAATAGTGATGTTGGCTGATTATCTAGTGATTATGGCTAAGCCTTCCCACCAGCAACCTAATAGCTGAAAGATTGTCCTACGATTGATTCTGGACAAGATGATATCTCATTTGTAAGTCAACCAACTTTCCTAGACTGCTCGACACGATTGGACTTCTTGATTGCCACCATAGAACAATCCTTTATGTTGCCGTTGTAAATTCTACCAAAACCACTGCTTCCTAGTTGCCTGTCCTTTGAGAACTTTTATGTCAACTTTAAAAGCTCACATTCTGAGTGTTATATGTTCCCTGTGACAAAAGGAAAAAAATCTTCTAACAGGAAACCACCATGTAGTTCAAAGTATCTTTGCTTCCTCTACCTCGCTTCTTGTGATTTCAACAATGAGGAAAGCAAGAAGGCAAGGATGGACATGGAAAAGCCTATGGAAAATGTTGCTACAAGTGTACAAGAACAATAGTCATAATACTTACCAGGTCTTTGATGGATCATTGTTGAAGATCAATGTAGCCATAACAGCTACTAGGTGTGATGGATCATTGTTGGAGGTCAATGTAGCCATAACAGTTACCAGGTCTAATGGATCATTGTTGAAGATCAATGATTAGAGAAAGCTAATAAATATGCTAAGGAGATCACCTGTTATGGCATTGTGCTCTACCTGAGATTTTGAAGGTGGGATGTGTGCTGATGCTGGTGCTAGCATTGGAGTAGGGATGGGGCTACATCTAGTTCCATTCTTATATATTACATCCCCATGTAACCTTCAGAACAATCGTAGAAATAAGAGGGCCTATTGAGAATAAGAGCAACATCCATGCATGTGGCATTTTGGGTGCATGCACAACCTTGTCGTATTCACAATCGAGCAATTTTGAGAGGTTTCATCAAGATTTGATGTCCAAGCCATACTGCCCACTCCCAAATGCCATTGAAACATGATCTTTGTAACTATCCAATCTCAACAAGCTCAAAAGTCCACATTTTTGTCCATGAGGATTGTTGTTTGGCACCTCAAGTCCAACTCCCATTAATTGTAATTCTTGTCAGGCCTCTAAGAATACTCGCAACATATCAAAGATGTAATGCAAATACTATCGAGTTGAGTGGAGCTACGACTGGGAGAACAATCAAAGTTCAAGAGATTATTCTTCACGGAATCAAAAAGACCATAAACAAAGACAACATGAGAGCCATTGGAACCACATTCGAAAAAATTGTTACCGAAGAAGGCCAAAGCTCGAGCTGGCATGTGAGGGTAAAGGTGAGATGACCAAGTTAGCTAGAGTTCAAGCAAGGAAAGCTGAAGCTACTAGGAGATAGAAAGCTGAAACAAAAGAGTAGAATCTGATGAATTATAGGCATTGAATTTAAGTACAGTAGAACAAAGTGCATGTAGTATGGAAATGATGACCATTGCCCATGAAGCTCTGTGGCAACAAATGTCCTTACATCTCCCATGTGCACAAAATTGGATAACAATGTCATCGGGGATGTTCTGTACTGAGGGATATGTAACAAAAGCAACCTTTGTGCTTTAGAGCAAGAAAATCAACTTATGAATATAAGACAAACTAACCGAGTGGAGGAAGGCCGATGAAAGGATGTCCAACGTCAATCTTTAAAACAATCTGGGAAATCCAAACAAAGATAAGACAAACCAAGGCTTGTGCTGGGTTAAGCATCTACATATCCAAAGACATGCAGAAGCAGGCTAGAACACACAAAAACTAGTGAGGAAAACCACCCATGACTATGCAAACACAATTGTGATTTAGCTGACATACTCATTGTGTTACTAATTTCCAGTTAAATATTTCACAAATCTTGGATCAAAAGCTCTACATATGTGCCCTAAGAGACCACTTCAGTGCTACAAAGGTGAGGCAGCTTGCTATCAGAGCCTTTGGTCATGATGCTATCCTCTCTCTTCAAGGCCTCATACAAAAGAGTCCTCAATTTTCATGCAATGCCTTGCCTGTCATCCTAGTTGGTGAGTCTATCATCTCAACTCACATGTCTCCTTGTAGATAGAGTCAGGTGATAAATATAAGGGTGATATTCAACTCTATGAGCCCATCTCAATTTTTTTCGAGTGTTGGCAAGACTCCCGGACACATGATTGAATGCCCGCAATTGTAGGTGGTACTGAGGCAATGAATTCCACCTCCTACAATCACCCACATGATGGGAATTTAGCTACCATCTTTGCAAATATCTCAAGAAGTAACTTGGGTGAAATGGTGAATTATCAAAGCATAGACCTGAACAATGTCCTTGTATCATCCTTGCATTAGAGAAGATGGGCTCCATGCAAGATATCATGGAATAGTCAGAGTTTTTGTTGAAGATCATGACCATCGGTGATAAAACTATGGGAAATTCAAGCACATGATCAAAGTGTAGTACACAAACAATGATCATCAATGGTAAGGAAGTGAAGACACAAACAATTGGGTAGGAGCAGTTTTTAGAGGTTATGTCAGCTTATTATAGGGGGGCGGTGGGTTCGTTGATTATATTAGCCGCGATGGTTGGAGGAACTAAGGAGTAAGTGCACAACTTCTTTGATACATGCGATAATCATGGATCATGAAGTTTTCTAATAGGTGGTTTTTGATGTATTTTGAATTACTTGTGTGGTAGCATCATTGCAGCTAGAATAGATGTCAGATCCTCACATTAGCATCAATTCACAAAGGGAGGCCGCCAATAAATTAGAGCTTCAACAAAGGCAAGACACCTATGAATTAAAGCTTATGCCAATCTTGGCATTCTTCCACTTTTGGGTGCTCTGCAAATCCATGACAACAGAGCCTTGGAGTTAAACGTGGTTACTATTTGTTTGATTCATAGATGAAGCATTCAATACAACTATTTACTATGATATCGTGCACCATGAAATATAGAACATAGGAGATGCAGATGATAATGTGAGAGATAGCAAGATTCAGTCTCAATCCAAGTTTGCTACGCCTTGAGTTTTTCTACTTTTAACAATTCATTTCAATTAAATGGCCTAGCTATAGAATCAGAATTCCCACCAAGGGTGACATGAAGGGCA